>NC_141264.1:13920000-14110000 GCF_054856545.1 Hippocampus guttulatus | reverse complement strand
CATTAGAAAATTTTACTCACCATGTTTCGATTTGTGAACAAGGGAGAAATTCACTATAATATTCTTGTCCCAGACAGAGGCATGTTATGGCTTTCTGCATGCCAATAATGCAAATGAATGACACAATTTAAATTTAAGATGTGGAAGCTCTCTCTACTGGCCGTAGAAAAACTGTACTGTTAGCAATAAAGTGCTATTGTAGTATTGCCTTGACTAAGAAGTTTAATTTTTTTTTTAGAAGACCATGAATGTAACTCAACAGATGTGTATCTCAAATCATATTTGAGTGAATAGAAATGCATTTACATGATTTCTTGCTCTTGTGCTGCCTCTGGTGTTCATGCCTTGAACATCAGTTTAAACAATAATAGTCATACAAACATGAACAAAGAAGAGGTTCCCAAAAAAGTGCCTCAGTAAGCTGCAGTCATATTAGTCTTAAAGTATTGCATTGTTTGTGTTGCTGCACAATTTCTATTCGATGATCTGTTGCTTAAAGCATTATAAGTTGCTATGTGTTAGCACATCTAGGTCCTTTTGCATTGTGCGTTAGCATTAATCTAGAAGGCATTGAAAGTGACCTGGTTGTTTTAAATACGCAACTTGTAAAATTCTCTTTGTGGGAGTGGCAATAAATAGCTCGAGGCCTCATTTTTCAGGAATTGATCACTCTGTGCCAGACTTCTTGTTGTGAAGCGAGTTGAGTTCGCTGCCACCATATATTGCTCATCTCTCAACTTTTTGCTTGCAAGTCAAAGCAAAGAATCGGCCAAATGAGAGCTCACATATAAGATAAGATAAGAAAAATATAACAATATATATCCATTTTCCGAACCGCTTGATCCTCACAAGGGTCGCGGGGGGTGCTGGAGCCTATCCCAGCCATCTCCGGGCAGTAGGCGGGGGACACCCTGAATCAGTTGCCAGCCAATCGCACGGCACACAGAGACGAACAACCATCCACGCCCACACTCACACCTAGGGACAATTTAGAGCGTCCAATCAGCCTGACATGCATGTTTTTTGGAATGTGGGAGGAAACCGGAGCACCCGGAGAAAACCCACGCAGGCCCGGGGAGAACATGCAAACTCCACACAGGGAGGCCGGAGCTGGAATCGAACCCGGTACCTCTGCACTGTGAAGCCGACGTGCTAACCACTGGACTACCGGGCCGCATAACAATATATATAATATATATAATATAACAAAACATTCAAATCGGGTTACTTGTATCTCAAGGTACCATTGTACTCTTGTTTTGAACATTGATGAGCAGAAAATGGTCAAAACACAAAAAAAAAAACGTCGATTGTTTTGTCGATCACATTTCCTCCAGGTGATGTTATCGTCTACGTGAACGACATCTGCGTGTTGGGCACCACACATGCCGACGTTGTCAAGCTTTTCCAGTCGGTTCCCATCGGTCAGAGCGTCACCCTGGTGCTTTGCCGAGGCTACCCTCTGCCCTTTGACCCTGAGGATCCCAACGCGGCAGCCAGCAGCTCCATGACGCCCATCGGGATGGAGCACCGCCCGCTTGTGGTGAACGGTCGCAGCAGCTACGATCCTTACCTGGAGTATCTGTCGCTGAGCTCCCAGCTGCCCGCACAGGCCCTGGCACAAGTCGGCACATCCCATCCAGGGGACACCCACCTGGACGGTTCCTCGCTGCCGCCCACCACGCCCGGCTCATCATCAGCGCTCACGCCACATGAGGACAACGTTTCCATGGCCTCCTCGGGGACGCAGGGTGTTGCTGGGGCGACGGCCCAAGCGGCCGAGTTGCTGACTGTTACCATTGTGAAAGGAGCGGAGGGCTTCGGGTTCACTATCGCAGACAGTCCTACTGGCCAGCGAGTCAAACAGGTCAGGTGTTGAAATATGCACAATGTCCTCAAAAAATTGACATCATTTTCAAACCAATGATCTTGAAAACTATTAAATCTAGCGCCAACGTCAGAAATTTAATCCGCGGGCAATTTCATAAGTGTCCACTATGTGCTACTCCTGTAACATGCCACATAACCAGTCGGTCGATAATTTCTTGCCAAACACATTGTGTAAAAAAAGTCAACAAAATGTGACCAAATAATTGGCCTGTCAATTATGTCAAATTTTTGGGAACACCCCGTATTTTCAAAGGGATATTCATCAGTGGCGACTTCATCGACCTCTTGAGACCACCGCGATCACTCAATTATAGAAAACAAAAACATTACAACAGCACACAGCTGTGCAACACACATCATCTGGAACGGTTCACATTCAATATTTATTTAATAACATGACAATACCTTAAAACAAATGTCAACAAAATACATAATTACCATAGGTGTTGATTAATAAATGTATTGTGGACAAAATGTTATAGATAAGATTTGCTAGTCAGAGTTGGCTCTGAGAAGTTTTGTTCTGACCAGACGACAGAAAAACGCTGACGTCAGCAAGAGCCAGTGCTCGTCTTTGAAATCTGATTGGTTCAAGAAATAGTTCCTTGCTGATTTAAGTCAAAATTGCTTCAGCCAGCATGACTGTTTCTGAAGGCCCTGGGCAGATGAGACTGACATGGTATAGAAATGTTGAAATCTGATTGGACAAAGAAATCTATCATCTGTATAATGTACATGTACTAGAAGAAGTGTAGCCAAGGGATGCACTGCAGAATGACGAAGGGATATAATTCAGACCAATTTCATGAAAGAAGTATCAGAATTCAGGTTGTAATTTGAAGCGAATTTTTCTGACAATGTAAAACCAAAAGATTACCGGTAGGTCTTTCTGGGAAATTAAGCAAATGTAGCTGACCACTAAACCCAAAGCAATGTTTAAAGAGCAGGTTTTGAAAATTCAATTTGTTTATGCAAGCTATCAAAAGATAAGTCAAACCAAATGAGGTCAGCCAGCAAATCGTATTTAATTGCACTGAACTCACTCCGCTTTCCATTCATCCCAGTCTGCATATTCAAATAATTTATAGCACGTGACAAGTTTGCTGTTTATCTGTGATTTTTTTAAAAAAAAAGGCTCAATGTATTCTCAAAAAAAGAATGGACTAGTTTTGATGAGCTGGAGTCTATCCCTGCTGAAAACCTGGACCGATCTCCAGCCAATCACAGGGCACATATAGACCATCACTCACATTCACAACTCATCTTTTTATTTAGAGTGTTTAATGAACCTAACATACTCGTTTTATATGTTGTTTTTAACTCATTCACTCCCAAAGATGTTTTTAAACGTCTTTTCAGACTTGGTCTAGAATTGGCTGCTACTGAATGAGTTAAAGTGTGAGACAGTGATTAACATTTGAAAATAATAAATAAAATCCACCCCAAAAAATGAAGTGCAAAAACGAATGGCGTAAACTAAACACCACCCATACAACAAAAACAGGAAGTAAAATGGCACTGACTAGGCCAAACAATCATCATGCACCTTCACAGACCACCTGCCAATGCCTGACTAAGCCATCCTGATTCATGCTTTATGCACTCACAAGTGAAACAATACTTTATGTTGAAAAAGGCCCTTTCTCTCCAAAATTCGACATGAAAAGCCAGAGGCTAACTTGAAGCTGCGCTCGCAGGTGCTGGATCCGGGCTCGCAGGCGGCAGCAGGCCTGATCGAGGGCGATCTTATCCTGGAGGTCAACCAACAGCCGGTGGCGGCGGCCGGACACGGACGTGTGGTGGAGATGCTCAAAGAGTGCCCCATCGGAACTGAAGCTACGTTGCTCATTCAGAGAGCAGCGACAGGTAAGACGCATGCTTCCTAACTATTGTATACAGCGGTGACATACGGTGAGAAACATTCTGGAGGTGAGGTACTGACATTAGCCTCACTAGGCATTTAGTGGGTTATTTGCCATTAAATTAGTAGCATGACAAATCTGGCAAACAGACATTTTGACTGATGTGATGTTTGAAGCAGATCTTGAATCACCAGAGTTGGTTTTCCTTTATTGATTAGATACCATTTCAATTGGTAGTTTAATTTTTAGATTTTGTTTTTTACAGGTCAGATAAATTATCTTCCACATTGACTTTTATTTGGGGTAGAAATTTGGACAGCAGCTACAAATTTGAATGGTCTTCCTAAATCAAGTCTGCACATGCACATTAAGAAGACGTGGCAGTCCATACATAGCATGAGAAGAGAGTCAGAGGGACGAGGGGGGACAGTTTCTAGACCAGGGGTGGGCAAACTTTTTGGCTCGGGGGCCGCATTGACTTTTAAAATTTGACAGAAGGGCCAGGTCAGCACGAGCTATGGTACATTAAAAAAAAAACTGCATTTGTTGACAGTCCATATCAAACATCAACAGAACAAAAGCATGAAAGTACGGTATTAATATACTTTTTTTAAATGACAAAAGTGTTGTTGATGACCTATTTTAGCCTGTGCATCGCTGCAGATGGGTTGTGATCAGACCAGTAGAAGTAGAGCGATACAGAGGTCCTAGGTGGTCGAAAAGATTGCCCCCCCCCCCGTGTTCTGCAACCTCAAGTCAATGCGCCACCTGGCGGTGAAATGCCTGTCATTACAAGTCCAATTGAAATGAATGCAATCATTCACATCGAACCTTAATCGTGGACCAACCTTCGGCGGGCCGGATTAAAAAGACCAACGGGCCGGGTTCGGCCCGCGGGCTGGAGTTTGCCCACCACTGTTCTAGACAAATGCATTACCCCCTGATGCCTGAATTTACATAACGATATCATAGAAACTCACACATCACATTTTTCTTTAAATTGAAGGATATTTTAATTCATTTTTCTTATGAGATGTTTGAGTGACTTGTTCTCATTTTGTTATTTGCGTTTTTGACTGAATTACGATACCTTAATTGCTGTGATTTCCCCCCACCTGCTTTACCTGAATAGCGGCTTATCTGACGCTCCCACGTAGTACCCGCATTTTGGCTAGCAACACACAAAACAAGACAACTCAAAAAAACTTGCATTGAGGTAGTTGCAAGTCAAGCTACCGGCTGCATAGTGTGAAGTCTTTTCAGAAGTGCTGCTGAAGTGAAAGTCCAGAAAGAAAAAGGTCATCCTAAAACCTGAGGGTCTGCAGTAAAAAACATTCTTTGGTCTTCACCCGTTAGACACATAAGTGACCTCTGACTGAGGACTCTTGCACCTGCAGGCTTGTGTGGTATTAAAAGGACAAAGACGATGGAGCTATGAGGCCACAAGAAGCCTTGAAATACATTTTACTGCATGTTGTGACTTGGCAGGAAAATTATCACTTGTATAAAAAGGATACAAAAAGTAATTTGGACTTACATCTTTGCTGGGTCGAGCTCTGATGATCAATAGAATTTTTAAACTGTTACACGTTTCAAGAAGAAATATGAGGCTTTATTTGCCCTTTAATTACTGGATGTAACTTAACTGAAATGCATTGTCCGTGACATGTTCCCTTTAATGGCATCGTTGGCTCGGATGACATACTCATAGTACATGAAGAAAGAACAGCTACACAGTTCCCTGGTCATTCTGTATAAACGGGGTCGCTATTGATAGGTCAGACTTGAGAGAGTATAATTCTCTGTCTCGGTGCTGAAAACAAATTGTATTGAAACAAGGACAAAATGTTTTTCTATTATCCTCACTCAAATTGTTTCTAAATTACACAACGGAAAACCCATTAAAAAAAAAAGTCAATGTTTGCAAAACAATGCACCTGAGTGCATTCAGCAAACCCTTGACTACAACCGAACCAAAGTAGAGGAGAATATAAAACAGGACATCAATGTTGCAAAAGTTTGATTAAGGTTATTGAATTGAAGCAGACCTTCCATTTTTTTCACTTGAAAACAAGCAATGTGACATTCATTGAAAAAGAAAAACTTTAACAGAAATTTTAGACTAAAACAGTGCAGATTTCCACACATTTTTTGCATTCAATAGAATCATTGGCCATGGCATAATGCTGTTGCATTCCGACAATCTTTTACAGTAGTACTAATACCTTGAGTTTAATTTGTTCCATAACTGAGCGCATAACTTGATTTACAAATGCAATGAATGGTGCCTTGAGGTGTGAGATAAATTTGACCACGCTTGGAGGTCAAAACGTTTGTATCTCAAATCATCTTTCCCCAGTGAAATGAATGTAAAGTCCATTAATACGTTCAAGATCCCCGCCGCCCCAAAATGTTTTGAATGTGTTTTTGCAGTTACAGTTTATGATTTACTCTATAGAAAATACGACCTTTTTATCTCCAAATTCAATATTTTTATGACGACTTCTGTCATCGTCAGTGGAACGAGTGTCAAAGGAAGTAAACATTCATGTATCAAATGACGAGTACTGAGCCAGATAACAAATTAATGTGCGTCGTTGTGCCTGATGATTCCTGCTGACGCTACACATTCCCCAATGCACCCACTTGACACTTAAAGGCAGGTTTTGTTCTTCATTGTTGCAAGAGATTTCAGACGATGGTGTCGTTCCTTGTCACCTGTCACTTGAATTATAATGAGCTGCTCTCGGGTGCCTTTGATGTCCTGCATATGTAGGGCAGTGTTACCGTCCGTGCCTGTGAAGCCAAAGACTATGCAGGAATGAGTCCTGAAATAGCAGAAGAGAGATTGAGTGAGGCTCTTTCCTGTAAGAGTACCCACCTGTGAGCATACCGAACACTTTAGGAAAGCCCCGTGAGCATTACTTCTATACCCCTCAGGTCCATGTACACACTAGTAGGCTTTTTGTCCTCACTGCTAAGAAAATTCGACACACGAGTAGAACGACTGTCTTGTAACGTTTGTTTTTTTTTCCCCACTACTCGTGCCATTTTTGGCCAACTTCGTAAGACATCGGCCTTAAACTGCAGATCAAGAGTATTGAACGAATACACGAACGACTTTAAGCACAGCGTTTTCTCTTAATGTTTGAGAGAGATTATTTCAGGTGTGAATGAGACCATTTTAGTAGGTTGTGTCATAATGTTTTAGTTGTGCGCGTGCGTGCGCGTGCGTGTGTGTGTGTGTGTGTGAGAGAGAGAGTGAGAAAGCGTTTCAGTAGTTACTGTGGGAACATTTATGCATGTGAGAGTGTTTCATTAGTGTAAGAACAATTCAATAGGTTGTGTGAGAGCTTCTCATGTGTGTCAGTAGTGTTTGAGAGAGTATTTCTTTTGTGTGTGTGAGGACTTTTACTTTGTGTGAGTGAGAAAGTGTCAGTCGTGAGTGAGAGATTGTTTCAATTGGGTGCTTTAGTGTTTAAGTCACCCAAGTGAGAATGTATCAGTAGTACGTTTGAGAGTACTGTTCTGAGCGAGTTTCAATATTGTGTGAGAGAGTTTCAGTACTATTTGTGAGCCTTTTGGAAGGGTGTGAGAGCTTTTCATTTGAGTGAAGTGAGAGGTAAAACTGAATTTTGTTGCCCGGCGGCCTCTCACAAGATCAGACCAGAACTCACACAGTCAATTGTGTGGTCTTTTCCCATTCCTCCGTTCATGTTCTCCAGCTCATTCCTAACGTTTTGAAGCTGTTGTTTTTGCCCGTGACAAAGTGCCAGTTAATTTGCATTGTATTCGAGATGATTGCACAACAATAAGGACGTTTGTGTTTGTATTTAATTAGCAGTGAAGGCAAGCTCTCTCTCTCTCTTGTTCTCTCTCGCTTGCTCTCTTCCTCTCTCTTGTGCAAATTTAATGAAGTGAATTAAGTGTAAAATGAATCCGATTCCATTGCACAAATGACAAAAACCAACACAGTGCGGAGCTGACAGACAGGCAGCCTGGAGCATCCATGGCATGATTATCGAGCGGCATATTAGACTGATGTCAGCAAACTGTTGCCAAATGTAACTGAAGTGATCATGTCGATGTTGTGTGGAGTGTGGACCACGGAGTCAAATGTGTGTGAGAGTGTCAGAGGGTTGAGCAGTCGAGCAGTCGAGGTGAACCTGCACGACTCGCCAGCTGCCACCTGGTGGTAAGGCACTGCCACTGCTGCCGGCTCAAACAAACCCCCCAAACTCCACACAGGAAGGCCAGAGCCTAGGAATCGAACCTCCAACCTCACAACTATGAGGCAGACATGTTAAACACTCAATGCATCCATGCAGCCAGTTTTGCTGATAATGCCAGCCTTATGTTGTTGTCATTTGACAAATGAGAAGTCTTGTATCAAGTACCTGAAAGTAAAAAGTATCAATTCAAGCAAACGTTTTAAAGTCTTAAGGTAGTTGACAATTGTTCAAGTATGCAGAGAGCTGAAGCTACAATGATCATTACTGTAATACTGTTCCATAGGGCTGTGCAAAAATACAAAGAGCCACTATAGCTTTGAGTTACTGTTTAGGGAAGAGATTTAATTTAATGGCAAGAGAGAAAAAGCAGTTTGAATGTCTGATGGTTTTGGTGCACATGGTTCAGTCGTGCTGGCCTGAAGGGAGCAGCTGGGGAAGGTGGTGGGCAGGGTATGTATGTGTATGTGTGTGTGTGTGTTTGGGGGGATTGTAGTATTTTCCATGTGCTTGTCTTGGTCGTGGTTTCAGTGCATTCAGCAGACAGCGTTCAAAAGTGGAAACAACTTTATTTTTCACAATTTTCAAACGATTTTTAGTTTTGTTCAACCATGTCATTTTGACAGGGTTGTTAACACTCTTTTCTGTGTCGTGTCAAATGTAGAAGACATACTTCTTTTCATTTTACAGGGACTTTGATAGAGAAATCTATGAGCAAAATTGATCATGTCTAAAGTTTCATTTAATTTGGGCACATCTAACCCCCCAAATGCCTGTGCACAAAGGCGCTACCTGGCCGGAGGGCTGTTGAAGGCCACAATTAGCACGTCAATGCAGGTGGGCGATTACGGGGGAGAGGGCGAAACTCGGTCACAAAAGGGGAATGAATAATTCGAGAACAGCGGTTGAGCAATAAAAGACGAGTTGAGGACACCCGTCGCGCCCAGGCGACATTGGCCATCCGCAAAGTCTACAACATGCTAATTCGATGTAGACCAGACAGAAAAGGCGCCAATGTACTGGTGGTTCAATTTTGAAAAACAGGTAACCAATCACTACCGAGGGGCCGGACCGGGGGTGCGGCATGCAAATATCGGGGGCAGTGTTTTTCTTGTACTTTGCATATGTTACAATAAAATGTCGAACTCGCGGCGGCGGGACTTCGAGTGTGATCGCGGAGCAACTAACCATCGTTCGCTCTCAGAGATCCGCTCCCGCCGATATTGAAGACAATTTTCCTGTGTGCCGAGTCATTTCTTTAACTTTGTCCGAGAAAACCTCTGACAGACTTTAATAAAACAAACAAACAAAAACACGCAACTGGAGCTTTAAAATAGATGATCAGTATGGTTGTGATCCAGAGCAGGATTGTTTTCTTTTTGATTAAGGTCCATTTTCTATTGAGTGACATTCTAGCTCAGTGTATTTGAGTGCATGAAAAACAACATGCGCCTGCCCCCCTCCCAACCCCCAAGGAGGCCATTTCCTCCTCTAGCCTTACCAATGTTTTGCCGCTATCAAACAAGTGAGGAGAACAAGCCCACGGGGACTATCAGCCTGACGCACCAGGAAGTGTTGTGACTCGACGCTATGTGTGTCTCTCTGCTCTATTCGAGATGAAAAGCAGGACACGGTCTTTGAAAGCAGCGGTGTCAAACTCATTTTCATGGCTTGCTTCATCATAGTTCGGATTGGCCTCGCGGCGCGGGGAGGGTGGGTAATAACGGTGAAACCACATCAGTGTTAAACAGCAAAAATCATGGCTACGTACTGTATGTTTCTTGGTTTTAAGTTCACGGTTTGTCTACTCTAAGGGAACAGACTGCAAAACAAACTCTTGTTTGGTGTAAACAGGAACAGCATTCATGACCTTTAAATCTTCAATCTTTACTTTTTGGAAAACCGCAACATGGTTTGTCTTTCCTATCAGGTGGAGGTTAAGTGAATGAATACGAAAGAAATAATGAAAATGAGGTGATTTTTGTGAACCTAAATTGAAGAGAAATGCCAATGTAATCAACGATAATCTTAGGACAGATGGGCAGTCGTCTATAAACCAAATATAAAAGTCGAGAGAATCAAAATAAATACATTTGACAAGTTTTTGTATGAAATATATTTACAAAGTGTTGTTTTCGCTGTTGAGATTTACTTACGGTGACCATTTTGAAACATCGTTTATCAAAGCAAACTGACACTAAATTGAATGAAGGCAACTATAAGTACGTTTTTTTTTCCCCACAAAAATAAAAATGACAAAAAACTGGGAACCAGGTCAAGAATGAATTGAAAGTAACTGAATTTAAAAATCAAAAAGTCAAAATCAACTTGGCAGTTGATTTCACCCCGGGATAGCAACATATAGCATGTGGCGCAATTATAATGGCCCTCTAGGTACACCAAAACAACCAAAAGGCGTTTGGCATCCATCATGTAGAATATTTCAGGTGAGAGCGCTGGTCATTAGTGGAACACAGACGAGGTGTCAGACCTGCGCCGCATGCGTCTGTCGGGAAAGGCTTTGGCTTCCTCGTGGCGGGCGCTCTTCCAGACTTCTGCTGAGCTCCGTCCCCTGACATTCCGGCTCGAAGCCGATCCAACCGCAAGCGAGAGACAGACGCTCCCGGGCGCCAAACGAGGGCGAGGATCGTGGCGGCCGGAAACCAAGCCGCACGGGCCAAAGCGGTCGGGGAAGCCAGCGCCGTCCAGAAGTCAGCGGGTTGGGTTTGACGCGTCAAAAGCTCTCCACCAGGCGCTCATTTGCAATTCAGCCGCACGCCCGTGACAGCGCCGCATATCCGGCGCATATGCTGATGAATTTGATTAGCATTTAAATGAGGCCTAAATGCCACGAGCGAGGATGACGTTCCGTTTTAATATGAGTGGACAATTGCCGTGTAGAGCCGGCTAATTTCCTTCCTTGTCACATTAAGAAATTTTTCTCTACGAATGAGCTATTACAGTTCCTTTGAGGCTTCCTCCTGGTCCCGTATTCCCTCAAGAAGATGGTGCTTCGTCCACAGAAGCTTCCCCTTGCCACTTCCTCTCAGTCAGCTCTCTTTACAGTGACACATGTAGCAGGCCTTTGACTTATGAGAAGCCAAAACCTTTTCAGTGGGGTGGCTGGAGTGACACGACGACTCACTCAGGGGGGTGGCCGTAAGACGGCACATTCGCACACACATGCATTTACCCGCCTGTAACCTCACAACTCATTGCTTGCCAGGTTCGCCTTGGCTAGACAAGAACACTTTGTCATATCATCCACAGTTTGGGTTTTATGAATGATCACATGCATGGAAAGCTGGCCAAACATATTCTGCATGCAGGATAACATCAAACTGGTGTTGGGCAAAACAATGATGTCACATTCATCTGTCCGATTTCAACAAAACTGGACCAATAACAAGAGGCACCCCGGTATTTTTATTTTATTCCAAGCCGACACTACATTGCAGGCTCGTGTTTAGCAGAATTCTGCATTCTGCGTTACATGTTTGTTCTCTGATAGACAATAATGCAGTTTTACCACAGACATATGGACGTCAGACTTTAGTCCAGTGATTATGCTGAGCGTGACCGCGCAATGGCTGGATGAGGGCGACAGTGTATGAAAGACGACAATGCTTTCACAAAAGTTGTCGGGGCCACACACATCATCGGCGCTCCGCGAGGTTTTCCAAACCATGTTTCGACAGCTGAACATGAACAAAAATATGGTATGTTGCCCCGAGGGACAATGCGTGCAATGATCTCGAGGCCATGAATGAATTTGGACCCGCTAGCCTGGGGTGTGTAACGCATACTCTTCAGCTCACTGTAAGCGAAGCTGTGCCTAGCCAAAGGAGCATAGTGATTTCCCCCCCTCTCCCTCCCCTTTATTTCTTTTGTCTTTTTTCCCAAATTGTTACTTCATTCTTGTTGGCCTTTCTATCAGGAAAACAAAATTCCATGAACAGGTCCATCCTTTTTGCAATGGGATTGGCATATCTGATTGCGCAGTTCGAGTTCACAAACATGTTGATACTAGAGCTGCATTGCATGTAGCACATCTCCCATGTGTGTGCAATGTATGTATTGGGGTCTCAGCCTTACTGCTCGCCTCCTTTGATTGTAAGCTGTCGCAGGGGAGGTGTGCTGATGAGAACTGGAGTGCTCCCCTCTTCCTCCAGCCACGTGAAATGCAGTCTCACTCGCGCAGATAACTGGTTGTGTGTGCGTGTGCGCGCATGTGTGTGTGTGTGTGTGTGTTATGTGCACAGTGGGGGCGTTGGGGGTTCTGTGCCTTAGCTCGCAGCTAATGATGTAATTATGTTGAGAACAAATGCAACAGCTGCGCACATTAGGGAGCCTTTCACAAACAAAGTCAAAACAGAGGAATGGAAAATCCAACTTTGCTCGACATATTAGGACAGCCCCGCCAAGACGCGTTCGATTTTACACTCCTGTGCATAAAAAATAAAAATGTTGTTGTCAGAAAACCTTTCTTATAAGATTGTAACTTTAACACTGCCATAACCAGAGGTTTTGGTGCTCCCTAATGTTGCCAGTGGTATCCCTTTTTGGGACATCAGTCCAAAACTGAAGACATTAATCGCTTAAAATTTTGATTTATTGTCACTTGCATGTATTTTCCTCGGGGAATTACATCTATATTTTCCTTAAATATATTTGTTTCTCATTAATGTTAGGACTGGGAAAATTACAACTATTCTTTTTTTTTAAACTAAATTTGTGTTATTTTTTTCCCAAAATCAATAATTCTCTTGTGACATTGCAACTTAATGCACATAAAATAAAATGAAAATCTCAGATTGCAATTTTCCTCATTAAATTATTATATCTCATAAACGGACTTCTTTTTTTCCTCCTGGTTTTATGACTTAACTGAGTCATTTAAAATAGGTATTTACATTATTCGATTTTTATTTATTTATTTTTTTGCCTCCATGTTGTGACTTTTTGCCTGTGAAATTCCACATTTATTCTCACAATTTTTGATTTGGTTTTTCTACTATGCCGAGCAAAATTAGAAACAACTCTTTGATTTGACTCTTTGCTCCTCAGAAAAATGGCCGCCAATCTCAAAGATCAAACCTTTATCAATATCGCAAAAGGCCTATTTCTTTCAAATATTTTATTGCGGCCACCTTGATATGTCACACGTGTAGGGATTATCTCGGCAAAG
The DNA here is from genome assembly GCF_054856545.1 of Hippocampus guttulatus. Lineage (NCBI taxonomy): Eukaryota > Metazoa > Chordata > Actinopteri > Syngnathiformes > Syngnathidae > Hippocampus > Hippocampus guttulatus. The sequence goes on along the minus strand of NC_141264.1, from coordinate 14,096,831 downwards.
GAGAAGCGCTCACTCGCGCAGATTGTGAGATATTTTTCAGCAGTACTTGAAAGAAATGTTGAAAGAAAGAGACCTTTTTGGATGTCGTTCATCTCGCTTCATTTCTGTCGAGACCGTCTTAATGACAACCCGAACTGTCTTCACTTTTCTGTGTTCTAATATGTTTGTCTCTCTTCCCCCCGTAGGCCACATCTCTCCTTGGAAGGCCTCCAAACAGGTACGACGCGTGTTTACGTGATATTTGTATGTGGCACCTTGCATTACTGAAACAAGTTAGAGGCACAAACAGCCGTGCTGCCTCAGAGTTGTTTGAGGTTTTTGCTCTGTTATGAAAGGAGGAGGCATCTTCGATTTGCACGACACGCTTCAGATTTCATACTGCACCAGCCTCTGCAATCACCCCTCATTCAGAGCACTAACGCCGAATATCCCGCCGTGATGAATCTCTTCTTTGTGGGTATTGAATCGATTCATTATCGTATCCTTCGCCCGGCCAAGCGGCTGTTTGTCTTTGCGGCATAATCGAGTGAGTGAAGCTAAATATAAAACCCGTACTTTAAGGGTGACATGATTCCTTGAGTGGCAATCATCTATCATCCAGACGAGCTGTCTGGACTTGGCTTCTTTGCTTTCTTTTCTTCACATTCTTGGCTTCGAACTTGATGTGAACTTATTTGACTCGCCAGGTGCAGACAGAGCATTTATCATCCCTAAAGTCCTTGTTTGTCCTCGTGTGGACTTCAGGATTGTATCAACGTGTTTGTCACCACGTGAAGAAAACTTCATAAAGTCACCTGCAACCTTATGAGGTGGCTGGAGGTTCCGACACACTTGAATGACAGTCGGCTGTTTTGTAAACGTACGAGCTGTGAAATTCACTCAAAATGGCTGCTTTTAACCAAAAAACGGCCCACTCACGGTTCATTTTTTAGCATGGGTCCTTTTATTGATTGATGAACCTGATGTTGGGGACTTTTTTTTTTTCATATGAATGTTAGACTTTAATGCTTTGCTCCGCCTCCATTAAAAGTCATAGGAAAAAAAAAAGCGGTTGGCAATCACCCACCCATGGTAAATACTGTAGCTGCTTCTGATTGGTGCGAATTAAAAATGACCTATATGACGTTCGTCAAAGTTCGAGTTGACCCAAAATAGCTGACTCCCTGTTCATTTCCAGCCACGGGTCCTCGCGACTTGTCCGTGTGTCCGGTTATGATAGATATGGTCACCCAATGCTGTCAGGTGTTTGCCCCCCGCCCCTGAAAAAAAATACACTCAGATGGTGTCAATCAAAACTAAGCATTTTTACTTTTCTACCAGCATTTGACGACTACTGATTAATTATGCTGTAAACAATTGTTATTGTATTGGATGTTATTGGAATGTGCGGGTGTAACGAATAAAATGGCCACAAAAGCTATTAATGCTGATTGTATGAGAAAAACCTCGAAGCAAGCACTGTGCCAAACACGGGTTATGACTCATTAAATTATTGAGATAATCATCGCGGTTGTAATGCAAAATTGATTGGTGTAAATTGGTTGATCATAAACATGATAAGCAGCAAATTGCAAAATATTCATCTGTAGTTCTTCCTAAATCCCTCAATGGAAGTTTATGTGCTAAAGTACAGATAATGAAAGTTTGTATATATTGAATTCAACATCGTTTTCTTTGCCTGTGATTGACTGGCAACCAATTCAGGCTGTGTGACAGCTGCGATCGGTATCAGCTCGCCCGTGAATAAGCGGTAGGGGCAATGAATGGTTGGATTTCTTCTTTGCAGTTACCTGACCAGTGGGACCCTCACGGAAGCCCCCAGGCCAACCTGTCAGGTCCCGTCCTGCCTCCAGGCACCCCCTTCCCCAACCAGCCCCAACACCGCACATCTGTACCAGACTCCACCGAAGGCTTCGACCTGAACAAGCCCGACCCCTATGACCTTTATGAGAAGTCCAGGGCTATCTACGAGAGCCGACGTGAGTTTGTTTGCATCAAGGCGTCCAGTCAAGCACATAGCTGAGTCATTTCAGAATTTATGCCTTCCGTGTTTTGTAAAATCCTGCACAGTTAAATTTCAAAAGTTACATTTTATTTGAATCCTGATGTAATTTTAGTATTACTTCAGCTACAGAGTCACAGTTACAGAGTTGTAAAACAGCGTTATTGCTCGAGACTACATGGCAGCTGCTATTCTAACTGTTCAAGAGCAATCTATAGAATAAAAAATAAGGGAAAAAAATTATACCGTATCAGTATGTTTGGGCGGTACGTCCGCCTCACAGGTCAGAGGTCGTGGGTTCGGTCCACGCTCCGGCCTTCCTGAATGGAGTTTGCATGTTCTCCCTGTGCCTGCGTCGGGTTCTCCGTTTTCCTCCCACATTCCAAAAACAGGCTGATTGAACACTTTAAATTGTCTCTAGGTGTGATTGTGAGCACGAATGGTTGTTCGTTTGTGTGTGCCCTGCAATTGGCTGGCAACCGGTTCAGGGTGTCCCCCGCCTACTGCCCGAAGACAGCTGGGATAGGCTCCAGCACCCCCCGCGACCCTTGTGAGGATAAAGCGGTTCAGAAAATGGATGGATGGATTATTGTTATTTTCTGGTTATATTCCAGAAGGTCAAAGCAATTAACTTGATGCCATTTCTTGTGAGTTATGTAGCTCAATTATTTTCTTTATCTCTTGATGGCATTTTTTGTTATCATCATACTGTAGTTATTTTAATTTAGTTTTATAAATACACATTGTACTTTCTGTCTGTTTGTTTTGTCATTTTTACTTTAGTTCCTTAGTTTTCATGATCAAATTGTTAGAACAATTACAAGAAGGACATATCAACAAAATAATACTGAAAAATAACCGATTCCAAAACGCATTTATTATATTTGACAAATAAGTGGGTGGGACAAGATAAAAGACATTTCAGGGGGTGCTCAAGAGCTATTGGGGGTTTTAAATAAGATGCAGCAATTACTTTCACAACAGCTACAGTTACATGTTGTGTCAAGATCACCATAACTTACACAACGACTGCACGTTTCTGTATATTCTGCATGGGTTCTTTGAAATTGGATGCGAAAATGTCTTCTGGTTCTTAAATGACTGACCTGGCAAAAGAAAGAACTCTTAACGCTGACATGTTTGCATCAGGTCCCGAATACGAAGAGGTGGAGGTGCACCTGCTGAGGGAGAAGACCGGCTTCGGCTTCCGCATCCTGGGGGGAGACGAGGCCGTGCAGGCTGTGAGTCCGGACGCCCGTGACAAGGCTCGTATGGGACGGGCTGGACCTCACGCTTACTTAAACTACACCCTGCGTCTTAAAGCCTCATGTCGCGCAATGTGTGCACTCACTGGCCACTTCAGCAATTTCAAGTTGACCTTTACACAAACAAGGATGCCAGCTGGCGAACAGTCCAGGGTGCACTCAGCCTTTTGCCCAATTGGGAAAGGTTCCAGGTCACCCGTCACCCAAAATGTATTTCATTATAGATCATCGAAATGACTTCACCAGAGAAAATCCTGCGGCAAATGAAAAAGTATAAACGGATGTCAAGTGCGGATACGGAATTCTTGTTGTTGTTGTTTTTTTTTTAAACACAGTCGGATTCCCCCCTCCCCAACCCCACATTCTCCTTCAAGACCCTGTAAAGTGTTTCTGAATACATTATACATGATTGAAGATAAATGCATAAAACATGCAAAACAAATCAGTCAGACTTCATAAACGTGCGAACAGGCCTCGTTGTTGGCCATTGGTGTGCACAAGTCACTTGGAGAAGACAGAAGAGATAAGATAAGATGAGATATCCTTTCCGAGCCAGGGGGGAAAAAGAATCACTCTAATGTGACAATCAATGTGAAGAACGGCACTTTGGGCTAGCATGGCCGCTTTAGAGCGACTCATTGTTGTAGCATGGAAAAATCCTGCGACAACCTCGGAGGCTGTATGCGGGTATGTTTTCGTAGTCATGTGTAGGCATAATAAAAATGCAAGATAAAGTAGCATCTATTTTTCCAGCACTAGTATTTGAGTGACATTTGACAATTGAGCAAGCCCACACTGGTCAAGAGCGGTGAGAAAAGCTTGATTTTTATTTTTATTTTTTCTTCAGCCCATTTTTATTTGCTTGGTGATCATTACAATCATGAAATTTGGCAGGGTTCTCTGTGGTATGTAGAATTGACTCGACAAATGAATTTTCCCTCATACAAACTTTAATATTGCGTCGATCAAAGTACAAGCCCTGGAATATCTCTCTCTGACAACGCTCTCTATGGAAAGGCAGAATTTTTGATTATGGCGTGCCTAAATCAAGTGGCCAGTGAGTATGTTTATAGTCCCTTTATCTAACCAAACACGTGCAAAAAAAAAAAAAAGAAGAATAGCAACATAACAGCAGGATTCACAACAGGTGCTTAACCCATCAAAGTTTCCAAGGTCACATTTCGCTTCTATGCCTTTCTGTCACTCCTCCAGTTTGTCTACATCTCAGTTGTAGCCTGCTGATGACAGGATGGTATGAGAGAAAAGAGGTCACTTCGCTTATAAAACAAGTTGCAATGGAGTAACTGGAAGAGCTACAGAAAGGCACAGAAGCCCAATACATCTAACTTTTTGGAGGAGTGAACTTGTTTTCAAACGTTAGGAGTAAAATATATACTGAAGTAGGGATACCTGAAAAATCTACTTTAACTAAGCTTGTTCCTTCCCACTGCTGACATTCACTAATTGCCTCCCATGCTAAACAATGCCTTGCTAACATGCGGAGTCGCATTGCAATGCAAACCACAGACGTGCTCGGCCTGCCACTTTGCTGCGGCCAATCACACTAATGTCACCATTGTCCCCAAAACAGATTGTGATCGGCGCCATTATCGAGAACACCCCCGCCGAGCGCGACGGCCGACTCCGTCCGGGGGACGAGCTCATCTCGGTGGATAAAAACGTGGTCGCCGGGAAGCCGCACAAGTTTGTCATCGACTTGATGCACGCCGCCGCTCGCAACGGCCAAGTCAGCTTGACTGTGAGGAGGAGACTGCACATGCCCGGTGAGGAGGGACATTTCGGGGCTTTTAAGAAGATCGAGTATGTTTGATTGCTGATAGGATTGTGAAAAAAGGCTTCCCTCTATCCAAAAAGTGCGCGAAGCTCTCTTCTATAAAGCTGCACAAGAGCTTATTGAATTGTCTCCCTCCAGGTGAAAACTGCCCCGTAAACGGCCGCAGCCCCAGCCTAGTGTCCACTCAGCACAGCTCACCCCGTAACGACGGCGTGCCTCCGGGCCCGCCCTCCGTGGCCGTGGCCACGGAGGGCTCGGCCCTGCACACCAGTGACGTGCTCATTCACCGCAAGGAGAACGAAGGCTTCGGTTTCGTCATCATCAGCTCCCTCAACAGGCCGGAGAATGCTGCCGTCATCAGTAAATTGATTTCCGCACCAACCTATCAATCCAACCTATCTTTCTATCTGTCCAGCCAATCCAACCTACGGTTTTTACCTAAGTACTTGCCTATCCCAACTGCCTACTGTATCTACCCAAACTACCTGCCTAACCTCAAGCCTGACGGAGAGTAATGTCAGGACGAGCGCAGCATGAGTTGGCATTCGTTACATTTACAACTTAATAAAATGTGTCTGTTTCACAGTTCACCGTCACACACACAGGGACATTGCCAACATCCATCCATCAATCCATCCGCTTATCCACACGAGGGTCGTGGGCGTGCTGGAGTCTATCCCAGCTGTCTTCGGGCAGCAGGCTGAACTGGGTGCCAGCCAGGGCATACACAAACGAACAACTATCTGCACACACCTAGGGACAATTTAGAGTGTTCCATTAGCCTGCCCTGCATGTTCTCGGAATGTGGTAGAAAACCGGAATACCCGGAGAAAACCCACACAGGCACGGGGAGAGCATGCGACCTCCACACAGGAAGGCCGGAGCCGGAATCGAACCCTACACCTCTGCACTGTGAGGCGGACGTGTGAACCAGTCGTCCACCGTGCCGCATATTGTCAACATTTTAGCTGTATATTTTTTTAATTGTAATTACATTGAACAAGAGCAAAAGTGATGCCTTCACATGTCTACATTATTGAGTAAGAACAACCACACCAAGTCAGCATAAAAGTAGAGTAAGCTAGCAATTAATGTTCGTAAATTTAGCCGAAATATTTCAGAGGAACAAAGAGACGTAAAACTTAAAATAAAAAAATAGTAATTCCAGCAGACGGTGAATGAACTTTGATGACTGGCAGTTGAAATGCATCGCAATTAGACAATAGATATGAACAAAACACCTTTACTCATCAACAGTGTCGAGTACTATTTATCATGCTCATCTAAAAATAGCTATACCTATATTTCAAATATTTTTATTTTATTCATTTTTTTTGTCTTGATGTAATACACTCTGTGAATAAATTGTTTACTACTGCAACAGACAACAGGGCATTGTTTTCTTTTTCGCATGGCGTAGTTGTTTCTCATTGCTCTTGCTTCCTGTTCTTCCAGCTGTGCCCCATAAAATTGGACGAATAATCGAGGGCAGCCCCGCAGACCGATGTGGCAAACTAAAAGTGGGCGACCGGATCTTGGCGGTGAACGGCCAGTCCATCATCAGCATGCCACATGCCGACATCGTCAAACTCATCAAAGACGCCGGCCTCACGGTCACGCTGCACATCATACCAGAAGAAGGCAAGTGCGCGGCTTGTGTGTAGTGTTCCAAAACTATTTTTCATTTGAATGATAAGTGGACTTTTTAGTCTGTTCTATCCAAAGAGCGAATGAATAAATGATTCCCAGCGCAGCTCTTCACCTCAGGTGATTTTATGCTTCCACTCACAGGCTCTCAATCTGGGCCCGGCTCAGAAAAGCAGAGCCCCATGACCCAGAAACATGGCACCCAGCCCAACCCCGCAGCCCTGACCGGTCAAAGCGCCGCCCAGCTGCCTGGTCAGCCGGCTCCTCAGCCGGGTCAAATGGCCCTTCAGACGGGACAAGCGTCCATCCAGCCTGCTCAGACACCAGCCCAGACCAGCCAAATCCTCATTTGTCCTCCGGCAACTGCAGCATCACACCCGGCAATGGCTGGAACGCAGCAGAGCCCTGTCAGCCATCCTTCTGGACCCCCGCCGCAGCTCTACCTACACGACGGAAGGTATGACACTGTCAGAGGAGCAGAAAGAATGTGAATGGTAGGATGGCTGCAGAATAGATGGAGAGTAGGGCGATCGCTCGACTGGATGGTTGGATGGGTGGATGGATTCATGGCAAGTTAAGATGGATCGTATGATATGGCAGATGGGTTCGTGGACGTAGGATGGATTGATGTTGGTATAGATGTGTAGATGGATCTATGACAGTGAGATGGACAGATATTATGTTTAATGTTAGGTAACACTGCGATTGGCTGGCAACCAGTTCAGGCTATACCCCACCTACTGCCCGAAGTCAGCTGGGATAGACTCCAGCCCACCCGCGACCCTTTGGATGTATGTCGGAGAGTAGGGTGGTTGGATGGATGGATGGTAGTGTGGATATATGGTAGGATGATGAAGGTAGGATGGATGGGCAGTCTAACCAGTGAGGACAAAGAGCGTACAAGTATATCAACCTTAAGCCGCATGTTGAATGACTGCTCAAACGGCTTTCCATACCGAAGGGCTTCTAACTGTGACAAATCAAGTCTTTCCTGTCGAGGCCTCATCTTAAGTGTGCCAGTATGGTCTCGCTGTACAGTAAGTTCCCGACTTTTTCAACTTTGCTGAGTTTCACCACTCGGCTCATCCAGTCGGTGACACTGAATAATTCACTTGGAGGTGTCCTTTGTATAATGCACGAATCCAAGCTATCAGTGAGTTGTGTGTGTGCATGCGCACTCTATGTGCGTACGCACTCTGGAGTAGCACTCCAACCCAGCTGTGGCTTTCTACCCATTTTACAAGTGAGAGCATGATGAAAATTTCAAAAGCTTTTTTTAGTGACCCGTGCTTTACACACACACACACACACACACAAGCCACAATAACTACTCAGCCTACAGGTCACCAAGTAGCACTGAGTAGGACGCCCCCCCCCTCTTTTTTTTTGTTTTAAATGAAAATATTCAAAACATATCCGTAAATAGATTTGTGTGTGTGTGTGTGTGTGATATATATAGAGAGAGAGAGACGTTGAGCAAACAGATGCACAAGGCAATACCGGCTCAGCAGGTCATATTTCTACCTATGTCATCAATTAAAAGTTTGATTTTCATATAATAAACACTGTGAAGTGTTTAAAAATGGCATTATGTAAAAGGTCCTATTCATATCTGTGGTCATGATGTAACAAGTCAGAATGATGGAATGAGTCGTGGAGCGTCATGGTTGATTTGTCATTTGAATCTGAGTTCATTCTCCTTTTGATTTTGCCAAAACCACATTTCTGAAATATGTGTCGCGGTGACTCATACTGCTGTGAAAGGTCACGTATATTCTTTCCAAATCAGGTTGTCTGTCAGTTGATAAAAATGATCATTTGAGTCAAAAATATACCTATAAATACAATATTGAAGAAACATGTAGTTTTGTAGTAGGCTTACTCGTAATTTAGTAAAAAGAAAATTCCATCGTTATACATTTAGATGGGACTATTTTTCACTTCATCCATCCAGTGTTACTGAGGAGCGCTGTACATACTACGTACACATTGTCCTCCAAACAAAACTCTCTCAGATTGTGTTGCTTTTTCCCTCCTCACAGGTCAGAGGTTAAAGCCAGACAGGATGTGAAACCTGACTTCCGCCATCCTCCGTTCACTGATTACAGGCAACCACCCGTAGACTACCGGCACCCGCCGGTGACCGATTACCGCCAGCCCCCGACGCTGGACTACCGGCACCCGCCCGGCCTGTTGGACTTCAGACAGCACACGGCAGCTGCTCAGTTCCCGCTGGGGATCGCTGCAGAGTTTCGGCCACAGGTATCATAATCCCTACCATGGATATAAAAAGTCTACACACCCATGATGGTGTAAAAAAAAAAAAAAAACACCATGATGAATCATTTTCAAAGTTTTTCTGGCATTAATGTGGCCTAGAACCTGTACAACACAATTGAAAAAAAAACGTTCATAGAGTAAAAATAAACAAGTGAAATAATGTGGTTGTATAAGTGTGCACACCCTCCTGTAACTGGGGAGTGGCTGTGTCCAAAATGAGCCGATCACTTTTAAACTCATGTTTTATGGGAGTCAACACACACCTGCCGCTATTTAAAGTTCCTCTGATTGGTTTTAAAATGTTTTCTATCCGTGCCATTTTATAAATCACAAAAAATAGAGGTATGTCGACTTTTTACGTCCTCGACACTTGTGTGCTGCTTTCACTGCATCGTGTCTTTTCACAATAAGTCCCTCCTGCTGCGCTTTTATAATAACTTATTTTTCTTTTTTCTTTTAGATTCCCCCTCTGCAGGACTTTGATTACTTTACAGTGGAGCTGGAGAAAAGCTCCAAAGGTTTCGGTTTCAGTATCCGGGGGGGCAGAGAGTACAAGATGGACCTGTTTGTGTTGCGCCTCGCAGAGGACGGTCCCGCCATACGGAATGGGAGGATGAGGGTGAGCATGCAGATGCAAAGAGGTTTCCCCTCGAATATGTTATGTTACCCAATTATCGTGACAATATGACATCATTTGTAATATAGAAATATGAAATGATGGACCCCTGCATGTTCACAGTTCAGCACTCACAAAATTTGCCGATTGTTTTTTGGAACCTCTGTTGTTGGTCTAAACCCCCACTCAGTGCTTGTCTTTACCCAATGATGCTGCGTGCCCCCCACCACCCCCTCGGTTAGCACAGATGTAAAGTTGTGACCCCCCCCCCCCCCCTTTGGCATTTAAAGTTGTCCATCCCGGAGCTATAGCCTTTTCATAATTTTCATGATTTGCTATTTGATCAGCTTTTAAAAATATGCACATGTTCCTACTGAAGTGTCTGATTTTCATTCTTCATACAATACAATACAATACATGCTGATTTATATCATGACAATGTTAAAAAAAAAAAGAGAGAAATTGTAGTGTTGGATGTCAACAGCGGCCAATGCTTGTGTATTAGTTCATGTTTAAATGAAGTCGCTGCAAATAAAGTGACACCTTGCCATGCGTGTGTACAGTATGACCAAGGTTATCTCCGTCTGTGTGTGTCTGTGTTGTCCTCAGGTGGGGGATCAAATCATAGAGATTAACGGGGACAGCACTCGCGACATGACTCACGCTCGGGCCATCGAACTTATCAAGGCGGGGGGCCGGAGGGTCCGACTGCTGCTGAAGAGGGGCACAGGACAGGTGCCCGAATACGGTGGGTCATGTTTCAAATCGTCCCTTTCTGTCTTACTCATGAGGCTTACTCACTTATACACTGCTCGCAAGAGGTTTGGGATGTCGGCAATTTCATCGAGAACCTAAAATGCACTCGAACTTTTACAGGTGAATTGAGTTTGACCTTATCAAAACATTTGACATGGTTCATTGTTTCAGTACATTTGCACAACTCACTCATCTCTAACCAGGATCTCAATGGCAAAAATCATCTGTTTAATCCGCAAATCGACCAATGCGCTACTTTTATGACTTTCTGTGACTCCACCAGTCTCTCCCTTCCAATTGCAACCTGCTGACGACACACTAACCTCAGTGGCCATTTCCCTTTGAGAAAACCCTGTATGAAGCCTTGCAGCATCTTACATTTAATCGGTAAAATGTTCAACCAAACCCTACTTCATCGAATGAAAGTCCGGCAGCTAAATGCTAACATGATAGAGCTGCTAACTGAAGGCTTAGCATCAATGTAAAATGTTAACCTTGGCACAAGTGCTGCACATGGAGCACCAACACGTACAGTACATCCGTTGACGCCTCGCACCAGGATTGCCATCAGCAAGTTACATTGGAGATAGAGACTGGCAGAGTCACAGAAAGGCGTAGAAGTGGAACTGTTTGTGGATTGAATTCACCTGCTGTGAATTTTGCCAGTCAGTTCCTTGATAGGGAAAAACTGTACAAGTGCATGCAAAAGTTTGCGGAATGTCAAAGGAAGTCCACTGAAAAATGGCCATCCATAACCTTGTGAGTAATGTATATCCAAAGGGGCTTTTTAGTCCGGAGCACATTAACAAGCATATTAACCACATGTTACTCTTCATATGTATAGCTCTGTGGCTTTCTCCTGTCAGTCATTAATTGTGTCTCTCTGTAACATGTTTACGCTTGAAGTCAAACGACTGGCCTATAGGCTTTTACTTGCCTTCCCTCAGGAATGGTACCTTCCAACCTGTCCATGTGCATGAAAGGTGACACACTAAGCTCCCCTTATTTCTTCCTAATGGGCCACTCTAAAGACACGGTTTGTGCAAAACTGCATGTCTTCTCTTTTCTTCTCTTCTTGTCGCCATGTTGATTCATGTGATGATGCTGTATGTGTGTGTGTGTGTGTGTGTGTGTGTGTGTGTGTGTGTGTGTGTGTGTGTGTGTGTGTGTGTTTGTTGGCATGATCATGTGGTAATGCATGGACATGTGCGCTCTTATCGGTGAAAAGCTGCAATATAGAGAGAGTGTAATAGTTTTACCCCTCCCACACACTTAAAACCTATTAAAATAGACTTTTTTAAGTATCCCTTTGTGCCAATTCCCACTTGCTGGCACAATTCTTCAATTAAGGGGCGCATGTGTTTAGCTGTTTATTTTCTTTTACTCCCAGATCAAGTTTACGGTAACACTGACACTGCAAAAGAGAATGAAACACATGTTTAAACACCAAAAGGTTCAACCAAACCATATAATTTTGGCTAATGATTATAATTATGTCTACTGGCTTAATTCTAACAGTGAGATAGATATGACCATAATATGAAACTTTAACACAACTGCTCCTTACAAATGGTTTTACACCATTACAGGAGTTTAATTTTATTACTTACTACAGGACCGTTTCTGCCTGTTTCACTTGCTTGTTTGTTTCACTGCCAGCCACTTTCAAAGCAGAGTTCCCAATTTTTCCAGGAGTTGAGAGCATGTTGACTGATCCTTCAGGACCCGCATATTTCCGCCAGGAAAAAAAATAGTTTGTGTCTACTTTTGTCAATTCCTTATGACTCTAGCAGTTGAACATCAGTTGTTTTCATCAAAAACACCAGCTTCTGTCCAAAAAGCTGAGAAAATTAGATTTTTATTACCGTAAAAGAAACATTAACTGAACTATGTTTTGCTGTTGTTACACATTAAACTGTCACACAGAACAAAAAAAGACTGAGAAAGGGCTTTCAATGGCAAAATAATAGAACTCATAGAAATAATAGAACTAATGGAAATAATAGAACTCAGAAACGCACCATGAGCAATGCTGACGCCAGTTGTTTTTACATGCCGTTTGTCATTCACTCCATGAAATAAACACCTTTTCTCACGATCGTGAAACATGTTTTCTACCAGATATGGTGACGCATACTCAATTGCCGTATCAGGCGCCTAAACTTGTTAAAAGGTGTTGGCATTCATAATCGTGACAAGCAGAGATTCACACCCTAATCTTTATACCGTATTCTTCTTCATCAGCTGTTCTGATCTCAAAGTGAACGGCACCACTTACAGGCGTCTCTTGGTCATTACAGTAGTTTACAAACCTGAACCACTTCCCCGCCTACTTGATGAAGAACCCATTTAATAAATGTATACGTCAGTGCCAGTAACAAGTTGCATTCCAATTCACAAATATAAACGTCCATGGCAGTGAATGATTTAATTCTGCTGCATGTCGTCCAATAAGTCTCAGTGCTGACCAGCATGTCGCGTCGCACTACAGTGAAGGTCTGCAACTCTAAATTCGGACATGCCTGTGTATCGGAAAACCCCATTTTAAAAAAAGGATCGCAATGTACAGCGTTGCGGTATCCATCTCTGTGACTGTCCCACTAATACTTTCTCGTCTTCAACAGACTGTGTCGGCCCCTGGGATCCCCTTTCTACAATCCACACTACCCTGCCGGAAGTGACCCTCGAAGCCCACCAGAGTCCATTGCCTCCATCCCATCCGGCCGCATCCCTGGATTCCCCTCATCAGCTCCCTCTAGAGGCCGCAACGTGCATGGCGGCGGACATTGCTCCACCGGTGACGGACCACGGCTCCTCGGCTCGAGGGGCCGCAGGTGGCAGGTCCACCCAGCAGAAGTGCATGATCAGAGGGCAAGGAGGAGAGGCCGAGTGTGGGCCGGGCACCGGGCAGCCTCGAGTTTTGCCTGCGAAAGCCGTCCTGGGGAGGCAGAGGGACGCTTGCTCCCCCTGCTGTGACCGAAAGGGGGCGGGCGCTCTCTGGCCGTGGGACCCTTACGTAAGCGTCACTCCCAACGGGGCCTCTCTGGCCGGCAGAGACACCCACGTCAGCCTCCAGGAGAGGCTGCTGTCCAGAGGCGTTTACCCCAGAGAGGAGGAACGCTCCGGGGGCCACGCGAAGAGGGCCGAGGAGCCTGCCGCCAGGAGAGTCGCCGCCAACTCCCCGGGGCCCTGGAACATCCCCGGGCCGGATAAACTGCCCGGCACCCTGAGGTCCTGGACCTCCACTGTCAGCAGGTAGACGAGATCGGCTTTCTCTCAGCCCCCAACCCACTGCCGTTTGTCCCCTTTCATCCTCTCCACAAATCATAATCAGATGTTGCTTTTCTGGAGGATTATTACACCCGCCACCTTAAAAGGATGATCAACTCTCACACATGTTGTAACATAGAGTGAAGCGCCCGATGATGTGCACCAAAAGACTTCATTTTGTTCTCGTCGAAGACAGAGAAACATCTAGAGCAGTGGTTCCCATCCTTCGTTGACAATATGCATGAGACAAGGACAGAGCTCTGCTGCAAAGAGTAACTGACTCCCCATCAAAAGTGTTTTGCCTGCATCAAAAGTTCAAACTGGAACTATACAACACACCTGGATCCCAAAACACTTAAATATTTAAACTCTTCTTTTTCTGGAAATAAAAAAATCACCAAAAGCATACGTGGGCTAATTTTGCATCCGCTGCAATCTAGTGGAAGAGCATTTAATTGTTGTACTTGTCACTGTGCAGTACTGTGCATGGACAGAAGAATAAAGATACAGTATATTTTTGTTAATACAAGAAGAGCAAAAAGCTACTTAAACTACCCCAAAAATATTCAGAATTACCCGCAGGTGCCACTAGATGACGGTAAAGCACCACCTTTTTATGTACAATGGGAGCTCTTGCTCTCACCTTAACATAGTTCCTTGGCATCAACATGACACCTAATGGTGCCAAACCTTTTTTTTTTTTACATTAGTCCAGCACAAAACAGCAAATTTGAGTTTTCGATGTGTGACCTTGGTTCAAAAATAAATCAAGGCTAATTGGTGAATATGCAGGGAACATTTTAATTTTAGACCCATTCGGTGAAGTTGCATTGTTACGGTGGTTGGGAATTACTGTTCAAGAAGTCCTTCCAGTGTTACTCCTCACATGCCTAACAAATATACTGTAAATGTAAAGATGTCAATGTGTACATTTCTTGTTGTAAAGAAGCAGAAGAAGAGGAAGAGAAAAAAACAAAACACCAGGACGGAATTATTTATCATCCTATCCTGGGCCTCAGTTATGACCACATATCAAAGACACATCGGCAAAATGGCAACCTGTGCAAAGGGACTCCCAAACAGTGAATGAGGACCATTTTGATCTCTTTTTTGTTGTTGTTGTTGTTGTTGGTTGTTTTGTTTTTTTACATTTGTGACAGCAGGCTTGGTAAGAAGTCACACTACTACACTGAGTTTTGTACACATGCATATGTTAACCATTGTGCAGAGCTTTGTCATACTTATGGAACATCCATTGGGAAAATCCTAATCTTTTTTTTTTCTTTCTTAGTACCATATCCTTCACATACAGCCTAAGGTCCATGTACTAGTATGCTCTTTGTCTTTGCTCGTAAGGTAAGGCAAGTAAGAGTGTTGTGTCTTGCGAGTAATGTTTTCCCCTGCTACTAGTGTCAGTTTTGGCCTACTAGCACCCAATTAAATCTCACTAATAACACTACCAGGGAAGACTATTAGTATTTGGCATGTGTCGTGCTCTCGTAGTCTCTCTGTCAAGGATATTGAATAAGTAATGGTTTTAAAGTCGTCTTTTAAAGCCATAATAAGCACTTACTCAATGTCCTTAATTTCCAGTTTACGGTTCATGTACTAGTTTGACCTTAATCCTCATTTGTAAGACAGTTCAGCTCATTACTAGGATGCCAGTGTCTTGTACAATATGTCTGAGCTTTCTGGACACTAGTATGACAACTTTGGCCGACTAGTAGGACAGCAACATGTTGCTAGGCTAGAAAGACAACTGTGCACAGTTGACATCTGTGCACGACGAGCGAAGATGTGAACTGGTACATTTTGTAATAGTAGTGTGTAATTGAATATTAGTAGCACGTTGTTTGAGCATTTTAATCAATACCTAGTTATCCTTAATGCTTGAGGTCATACAAAACTGTCACAAGTAGTGGAAAAACATCGCTAAAGAGGCACAGTTTTTCTACAAGTGTCCGACCCTAGTTCTACTCCTCACAATTGTTTTACACATGAGGACAAAGAGTGTGCTTCTACGCTGACCTTAAAGTGGATATCAACAATATGAAATTAGTGCCCCAACGACTTTTCCTCCGTCCTCATTTCGAAAAGCCTTTGAACCGTGCTACGTGTACCACATCACTGTGGAAGAGAGAGAGGCATCAATGTGAGGAGGAGGATGAGGAAGGGGCGGAGTGCCTTACTCAAAACCCACGCAGAGAAATTGGGGACGAGCGGCACGGCACGAGTGTGCACGCACACCTATCAGCCTGGTGATGACATTGCTGCTGATCATAATCAGAGAGCTGCAGATGCAAAAGTAGGTCAATAGTTTTTACTGTGGGGGGAACAACAACAGTTTTATGATGTCACAATTATCACATACAAATTATGACCAGAGGTGGCAAAAGTACTCAGTCTCTGCAGTTCAGTACAAGTGCACACACACACACACACTAAAAAAAAAGGAAAGGTAAAAGTAGAAGTGCTTAGTCATTCCTGAAGAGTAAGAGTAAAAAAAGTACAAATGAATCCTTACTATCCATTATACTTTATCCGATACCAAGTGTGATAACTTGGCACAATGCTTGGGAACCCCCCCCCCCAAAAAAAAAACGACAAACTGCATTCAAGATAGAACTCGATCAATATACTAACATTGTATTGTTATCTAAAAAGAAATA
The DNA here is from genome assembly GCF_054856545.1 of Hippocampus guttulatus. Lineage (NCBI taxonomy): Eukaryota > Metazoa > Chordata > Actinopteri > Syngnathiformes > Syngnathidae > Hippocampus > Hippocampus guttulatus. The sequence goes on along the minus strand of NC_141264.1, from coordinate 14,080,531 downwards.
TTTTTTCAAATTACCTTTGCACCCCCTGTACGATACAAAACCGTTCAACAGAACCAAGGTGGGACACGTCAGCGAGTCAAAGGATTAACCATTGGTGTCGGTTTTGTTTTTTTCTTGCTTTTTTTGCTTGTTTCTTTGTTCTTGGAACATATCAGCGACAAGAAAACGCAGCAGGGAATTTGAAAATGAAAAACTGCACTTAAATAAGGAGTCAGTTCAAATATAATGCACATAAAAGTTAAATAAAAACAAACCTGGATTGAGTTCATTAACAAAAAAAATTCTTGAATATACAATGCAGATGTCTTGTACAGAAAAGCCAAACCCGAACCCTATTCCGATGAAGGTGGGACGTTGTGTTAAATATAAATAAAAAGAGAATACAATGATTTGCAAATCATGTTCAACCTATATTTAATTGAATAAAATGCAAAGACAATAATACATTTAATGTTCAAGCTGATAAACTTTATTGTGTTGAGCAAATAATCATTAACTTTGAATTTTATAGCTGCAATGCTTACCGAAAAAGCCGCGTACCACTGTGTTACATCACCTTTTCTTTTCACACCATTCAAGAAACATTTGAACTGAGGACACCAATTGTTCACATTTAGTATGTTGGAATTCTTTCCCATTCTTGCTTGATGTACAATTTCAGCTGTTCAACTGTCCAGGGTCTCCGTTGTTTGTATTTTATGCTTCATAAAGCACTACACATTTTCAATGGGACACAGGTCTGGACTGCAGGCAGGCCACTCGAGTACCCGCGCTATTCTGCTCCGAAGCGCAGTTATAATGTGCAGAATGTGGTTTGGCATTGTCATGCTGAAATAAGTAGGGGCGGCCATGAAAAAGACGGTGGCAGCATGTTTCTCAAACTCTGTATGTACCTTTCAACATGAATGGTGTCTTCGGAGACCTGTAAATTACACGTATGCCTTTGGCACGAAAACAGCAAAGGTTGTGTCCAAAGCAGTGTGGATGGTACTTTTCCTCTTTGGCCTGGAGGACAAGATGACCACAATTTCCCAAAACAAAACAAAATCAAAAAAACAAACTATTTGAAATGTGGACTCGTCAGACCACAGAACACTTTTCCACGTTGCCCCAGTCCGTCATAGATGAGCTCGGACCCACAGAAGCCAGTGGTGTTTCTGGGTGTTGTTGATAAATGGCTTTTGCTTTGCATAATAGAATTTTAAGTTGCACTTACGGATGTAGCGCCAAATGCACACGTTACAGCGATAAGATTCTTAAGTTGATGATTATTTGCTCAAAACACGCTCAAAAGGTTGTCAATTTGAACAATAAATCTTTATAGTGTATTCAGTTAAATATAAGTTGAACATGATTTGCGAATCATTGTATTCTGATTTTCATTTATGTTTAACACAACAGCCCAACTTGGAATTGGGTTTGAACAACGGAGGTGTTCTCGGGCAGTAATTTATTCTCATGCCACTAGTGGGAGCCTTCCATCCATCCATCCATCCATTTTCCGAACCGCTTGATCCTCACTAGGGTCGCGGGGGGTGCTGGAGCCTATCCCAGCCGTCTTCGGGCAGTAGGCGGGGGACACCCTGAATCAGTTGCCAGCCAATCGCAGGGCACACAGAGACGAACAACCATCCACGCCCACACTCACACCTAGGGACAATTTAGAGCTTCCAATCAACCTGCCATGCATGTATTTGGAATGTGGGAGGAAACCGGAGCACCCGGAGAAAACCCACGCAGGCCCGGGGAGAACATGCAAACTCCACACAGGGAGGCCGGAGCTGGAATCGAACCCGGTACCTCTGCACTGTGAAGCCGACGTGCTAACCACAGGACTTCCACTTCGTCCATTTTCATTTTTGATCAAAAATGTACCGGTAATTGGAATTGCCAACCACATGTAATTGTGTTGGACCTAGGAGGTTCCACTGAATTTTTCTTCACCTTTGTTCTTCCTCATGCTTTAGTGTGCGGCAGCATTTTGTAGCAGCTAAAAAGCAGAGAAATCCAGTTTGCAGTCTTGTCCCCTCCTTCAAAAGGTGTCCGTTCACATGTGGAGCTTTGATGGCGAGCAAACTTCATGGCATTCAAATGCTCTTTTGACATAAAAGTAACCATTAGGACACAAAGTAGCATTAGCAATGGCGAAACAGATGTAGGAATCGATGGAAGGTTCCGCTGCCAGTTTGTGTCATTTATAAAACCATAATATTTAACCGTAGCCCTGGTTCCCTATCCTAAATTTGTTAACCTGGTCAAGGAAATTTAGGATCAGTCTATGTATAGACATCATCGCTGTCGGGCGGAACCGTCGAAACAAATTTTCAGGAAACATTGAAAAAAAAAAAAGTTTAAAAAAGCATCCATTATTTTTGTTACTAACATTTTATAGTTAAAGAAAGCAAGGTATTATTAATGCTTTAGATACATTAATACAGTGGTGCCTTGAGATACGAGTTTTGCTGTGTGACCAAGATCGTAACTCAAACTCCTATCCCAAATCATTATGACCCACTGAAATGAACGGAAATGTCATTCATCCGTTCCAGCCCCCCCCCCCCCCCAAAAACGAAAATTTGTATCATGTGTTTTTAATAATGAAAATAGTATGAGGAAATAGGAACTCGTATAGTAACCACCATTTGGCCACCAGGGTTCATCACAGTGCAGACACAACCCAACACAACTTTAAGTGACTCAGTAAGCTTCAGTAACATAAGCCAATCTGAAAGGGTGAAGAAAATATGCGTGTGAGTATTGTTATATTTTCTTTCCACGTGTTGCTGGATTGTTTGTATTCAAATATTGGTTGTTAAAAGCATTACAACACTGAAAAAAAGATGCCATGTGTTACTCTGTCTATGGCATTTTGCATTGTGTTAGCATTAAGCTAGTGGAAGGCAGTCATGTGGTTTTAAATTCATGTCTTTAATGCACAGATTGATAGAAAACTAACTGGGAGTGACCATTTTTGAAGAATCTTTAACTGTGATGCTTGTAATTTGAGATGAATTCACTGCTACGATATGGTGCATCTCAATTTTTTTGTCCTCACAAATAAAAAACCAGTCCAAAAAAAAGGTCATACAGTTCACACCTCAAGGCACAACTGTTTTTGCTTGGCAAAAATAGTGTCGATTTGTGGCTCCCGCCCAACAGCGATGACCCTGTATGTCAGTTGGAGTCGTGTAACATGCAAGTGAATGTCACACACTGACTACATGCATTGTCCAAGACGTTCAACATCCAGCCTGATTGTCACTCGTCTTATTTGAAGCAAAGCTGATGAGTGTGATGGAGTAAAAGGTCCGAATATGTCATCCATTTCCGCTGGCACACGCCCACCCTGTATATTGTGAGTCATTTTGTATACAGCAAATGAAGAGAAAAAAAAAGAGCCACCTCTCTATGTGAAGAACAATGGCACGTTCATGATCCCATCAAGTATACCTGTGTAGTGTTAACCGAGTACTTATTCACCTTGTACAGCTGTATTCCTACAAATATGGTTTACTGTATCATTGATACTGTAGTTTTAAAGACGTGAACAACTATTTTTATGAAAATGCGACCGTACGGATATATTACATTTTGCTAAGAAAAAAAAACCACATGAATAAAACTTGTTTACCGAAAGATATTCTGAAATACTGTCAAATAAACTCTTGACATGGTCTAAAAGAGACGCTTGGACATGATCCTATACAGAAGAGAGGACGAATCGAGAGGAGAGATTTTATTTAATAAACATTTACACATAGGCACCTTTTTGTTTGTGTGTGGGTGTGTCTGTTTTTGTCTCATTACAGTTTCAAGTTTAGTTTGAAGAATGTTGTTGTAGGGGCTGGTACATGAAGTTATTTAAAAAGTTTGTCTTTACTTTCTTTTGGATAAAAGGGACAGTTATGGAAAGCCGTTTGAGCATTTATTTCATACCCGTCGAGTAGGCAGAATTGGGAATGAAAATGATCAATGATCAACGGCTTTCCATACACAAACTGGCCCGAAGTTCTCTCAGCTAATTGGCTGAGTCAAATGGGTGTGAGCAGGGGACGCCGCGTGCTCATTTGCTTGTTGCATTTTCACAGGATCCTCCTGGAATGATGAAAACAATTGAAAAATGAAGCTAAAATGAAAAAGAAAAAAAACTACTTCTGTATTGCGATTGAGATGATCACCTTGAGAGGTTTGTAGATTCCCATTTGGAAGCGACAGCAGACCACATCCACAAAGAAGCCCATCATGTTATGCAGCATGCCTGTCGCGCACGTACGGAAATAGAAGAGAACAATTTCCATGTCATTTGGTCCTTTCATTAAATCAGCCTGTCAAAAGCAAGTTTCGGCATAAAACAACATGCGTGAAAAGGACCTTTAATGTCCATCCATCAATCCATCAGTTTTCCGATCCGCTTTATCCTCCTCACAGGGTTGGGGGGGGAGGGGGGGTTGCTGGAACCTAACCCAGCTGTCATCGGGCAGTAGGCTTGGACACACCCTGAACCGGTTGCCAGCCAATCGCAGGGCACACAGAGACGAACAACCATCCACACTTACACCTCGGGACAATTTTGAGTGATCAATCAGCCTGCCGTGCATGTTTTTGGAATGTGGGAGGAAACCAGAGTACCCGGAGAAAACCCACGCATGCACGGAGAGAACATGTAAACTCCACACATGAAGGCCATAGTTGGAATTGAACCCTGCACCTCTGCACTTTGAGGTCGATGCGCTAACCACTCGACCACCGAGCCACTGGATCATTTATGTTTTTATCAAGTTGCACTCAACAATAGTGTTACTATTTAAAATGTTAAGATTTTCTTCCCACAAAAGTTCATTTGAACTCATTTTTAACATTGAACAAAAATTGTTTTTGAAAATGTACAGCATTTGTTCATTTTAAAAAAGTTTGACTAAATGTTTACAGTGGGACCTCGAGTCACGAATGACCCCTATAACAAACTTTTCACGTTAAATACAACATTTTTGTCTAAAATATGACTCTGGTTATATTCGTTTCATTATGCGAGCTGTCTCAGTATGGATGAGTGGACTCATCTGGATTGCGCTTCTCATGCTATTTAACCATCGCTGACTCCGTGCCTAAATCATGGACATAGTTGTGCTTTCTTTTTTTCTTTACTCTTAATTACACCACAGAAGAACTCAAAGGTTATTGTCGGCTGTAAACACCCCTCAAAAGAACAAATAAAACTGTCTCCTCTGCGGCACCAGACAGAAAGGCCGTTAGGTGTGCAGCTGGAAGTTCTGCTTGCACATATGCTTCTTCCAATCACAATTCTAACAGCAAATGCCTAGATTTCTGATTCAGGTTTGAAATGCAGTCAATTCAAATGACTTACTACATACATTATATTATTATTATTATTATTAAAAATGTTCTAAAAATATTTGTACATGGAACCGAGCAGTACTCACTCACATCTTGCCACCAGAGGCAGCTGGCATCTCTTGTTTACAAACATTATGAAATGGTCTACTGTAATCATCACAAAAAAACGTCATTCCATCTACAAGGAAGTGTAGCGACACAAAATAGCCGTCCCGTTCCATGCATGCCGGCGAGCGAGCGGCGTACCTGTGGTGGAGAAGATGCCTCCGACGATGCCGCACAGACGCACCAGAAACTTCCAGAATGGCATGTGCTGCTCGCTCACTTTGACCATCAGAGAGCTGATGTCGTACTTCATGAAGATCCCCGAGATGCCGTGGCTGCCCGCCGCGTGGTTGATGGCGCGTTCCTGCGCGCAACACAACACACGCACGGGAACAACCACACAATGAGAGAACTCACATACACACACAAGAATCAACACATGCACAGCAGCAAACATCCACAACGAGAAGGTGCACACGGGAAACCAAACATGAGCACAAAACCACGGGAGTGAACACACGCAAGAGCACAACGCAGATCCATGACAACGCACGCAAAAGAACAAACAAAGTAATAAATGCACAAACAAGAACACCCAAGAGAGCTCTAACGGAAACAAACGTGAAAATGAACACATGAGAACACATTCAGATGGGAACATACACACACGTCAAGCCAAAGCATACACCAAAAGAACACAATACACATTTGACAGGACAAAAACGCACAAGAGAACACACCCATCCACACAAGAGAGAGCACACACGCAGACGCTGGTCATGAGACGCTGCGCTTGTGGCGCCTTCCAGCAGCAAAGCGGAGGCCACGTACCCTCTCGGTGACCGAGTACTGATGCGTGTCTGCCGCAACCTTGTACGTGTTGAGTTTGGTGGGCACGATGGTGATGAAGTACTGGAACATGTGATTGGCTAATGGCATCACCAACGGCAACAACACACACGCGCACGCGCGCACACACACACACACACGCGTGAAGTTAGAGCTGACGATCAAAGCAGTCGCGAAGGCAAAGGTGTTGACAGTCTTTTACATTCGGTGGTGACTTTCTCCGTGCCGTCAAGGGTGCTGATGACACCCGGGATGTCCTCCCCGAAAGAAAAGTGGTCGATGCGGTGGGAAAAGTTGAAACCTGCAACACAACATCACGTCTCTGAACCATGGGGTGAAAGGAGACTTTGATTCTCTCCTCTTCCATCGAGAACTGATTCAAACGGCAAGGCGTGTGCAGGAATAGTTGTTACGAATGTATTATTGTCCATGATTTATGTGATGTGTTCTGTTGGATTATTTTTGTTATTTGATATGAAATGTTTTGTCCAAGTGCTTTGTTACAGCTGCAGCTGACGACAATGGCAACAGAAGTTAGAGGACGACATAATGGAGGAGAAAACCAACTCACTGTCATGGCTGACGAGCGCCGCAAGGTGGGCATGGCCTCGTGGATGAGGGATGGACCTGCGCACACATACAAAAATAAATACATTCGACAATATTTCATACGCACACAGCACAGTGGCACCTTGACTTCATTCCGTGACCAAACTTGTAACTCCCTGCAATTCCCCCCCATTGAAATGAAGGACTGGGAATACCATTCGTCAGTCTCCCCCTCCTACCAAAAAAAAAAAAAAAAAACATTCCTTTTTACCTCCTTTCACAAAAGAAAAACCTCTGTCTGGTGGATTCTTGAAAAAATAAATAAATAAATAAAGGAACAAGAGGATATAGAAATTAGGGCCCGAGTTGATATATATCCCAATGCGTGTGGTGCAATGTGATTCAAGGATTTCGAAAGGTAATGATTCGATAAATCAAAAACGATTTTGCAATTCAAATTGTTTTTGTTTCACTCCTACTGGTTAGTCTCGTGTGAGTGTGTGTGTGTGTGTGTGTGTGTGTGTGTGTGTGTGTGTGTGTGTGTGTGTGTGTGTGTGTGTGTGTGTAGTGAATGTACAGTACAGGTACATGTATGTTGTGTCCCTGGTGTGTACGTATACATACTTTCCAACAGTGATGTGGAAATTTCCGGCCACCTTGTTGACATACAGATGTCCGTGAATCCGGCAGGCGTTCAGAGATGTGCTGCTGTCCACGCTGTAGGACAACACACGTACACGCACAATCACACTTTTAACAGCCCTGCTTTCTTTTCTTTCCAATACATATTTTACTTGTAATACAGAGCAAACACTTCCTGGTAACATTTGAGGTTGTGTACAATTAAAAGATTGATGTCCAACAAGGATATAATTTAAAATTAAAATTGTATGCATTTCATATGGGGATGTCAATTGTTTACAACCCCCCAAGCCTCTTTCTTTAGATTTGAATTGTGCGGAGAAGACATTCCAACATGTCTCACGGCTGTTTTAAAGGAATCACAATTCCTGGGGTATTTTTTCAATGGACTACGGAGCAGTTGGGCTTTAGCCGCATCAACTCTGCCTGCCAACTTGTATGTGACTCGAGCATTTTTGGGGGGGTGTCACTGCTGCTTCAGCTGGATTGTTAAAAAAATATTAATGTTTATTTATTCATGTATTTTTTTTTTTTCTAATAGGGTGGGGGAATGCGTGAATCTTCATCTTTGGCTTAATCTGACTAAATTCGCACTACACCTCCCGGAATGAACATTGACATTTTTTTGGGGGATGGGTTCTGCACCTTCTGGACTGAGCAGGTGGAGATCCTTTCATGGCAGTCTTGAAGATCAAGTCCTGTAGTGAGTGCTCCACTTGCAGACGCTCCTGGATATGAAGAAGAGTCCTGTAAAAGGCATTTTTAAAAGTTAGTTCTGACTAAACATTTTGGTTATGTTTGTTCTGTGACCAAGCTTTTCGTATACCAAATAAATGTTCCTCATTGAAATTATTTTCAGCACAAAAATAAATAAAATACAAACAAGAAAAATCAACCAAACGAATGCTTGTAACTCCAAAACTAAAGAAAAAAAAATCATGAGTCAAGCACCAATTAAGTCAACGAACCACAAAACTACTAAATCCAGTGGCCTATGAAAAGCTGTCATCCATCTTTATGCTACCTGTAGGATACGGAATGATGTCATCGTCTCAACTTACATGTGCCATATCTTTTGCTGGGGTGACAGCTCAAAGTTGACCTGTGAGGTGGGGGTGGGGGGGGACATAAAAAAAACACACATTGATGACTTTTAAAAGGATGAGACGTGAATTTGAGCACAAAATTGCACTCTAATGTTTACCCGTGTCTTATAGCTCAGGTAAATGATCGGCACACGTTTCAATTGATCACATTGTTGTAGTTGGGATTTGAGATATTATCCGGTCGTTTCTGCATCTGAATACTTAAAACACTTTTAAAGCACACAACATTAACATTGAAGCATTCTCAAGTTTCCAATTGCAGATCCAAGTGTTGAATGCCTGTACCCCATTGTTTTGACCCCTATTATTCACGGAGGATAGGGACCCCCCCAAAAAAATCTAGAATGTTCCCAATAATAGACGAATACAGTACATCCATTTTGACACAAACAAGCCACTTTCTCATGAAGCACATCAATAGTATCACTTGAACCAGACAACATAAATCCAGCAGTGAGACTGACCGGCTCGTATTTAAGGCCATCAGAAGCAACCATGGTCTCAGCCAGATCCAGAACATCTGCGCCAATGTCTGCAACATTTAAACACATGAAAGATTCCGAACTTGACTCTCACAAAATGTACAAAAACATACACCGTATTTAGACAGATCATGAGTGACACCTGACATCACATCTGCTTCCGGTTGACAAGTCAGCAAACCTTTCTGTGTCATTTGACCAAGGCATAGCAATTGAGAAAACAGGGGAAATTACTTGAATGACAATGTTAGGCTTCTTCTAATCAGTCATATTCCAACAAATAACAAAAAAAAAAGCTAATTAGTAACAAACGTCAATTTTGCCTGTAAGGGAGAGAAAAGAAGAAAATTGATTTAGTCCCACCCCCATCTCCCATTCAAATTTCACATTAGCTAGTCTGCCACTCTAACCTTAAGACTCAAGCGATGAATATTTCATTTACAAAAAACTAAGGGCTTGGAAGCAGTACCATAGGAAACAGAAAAATACAAAATGGGAGGTTAACAATACCAGTAATGGTAAAGAACACACAAGCAAACATTTATATTTGACAGACAGCACTGATGTCATTTTCAGACCCCAAGTTAATCAATAATATTTCATGAAATGCTTTAGATAAAATTAGCGATATATAATATTTCACAGAATCCTGAAATGTGAACAATTTCGATTTAATAAATAAATTATGGGTATATTCCAAAAAAAACAACCTTAGGAATGCTCCGCATTGCATATTTCTGCACGGTGATTTATGGGTTAGGTGCATTAGTTCTGGAGAATGTTTCCCCAAACCTCAACACAATATGTAGTGTGGTAGAAGGCAGGTGCAGTATAAAGTTCAGAGTGCATCCTCATCAAAATATGGTTTTAGTTTATTTAAAATTAACAGGCTTTTAGATTTGTGTTGTCATGTGTCTGGTGTGAAATTTCTAAGACAATCTGATATCAATTATAATTCGCCCCCAAATAGTTTTCATTTACACTTTTGACTTGAACAAAGTAATGGGTATTGATTGAGAAAGCTAAAACCATCATTATAGGTACTAAGCTTGTTTTCTCAATTTATTCGGCCAAATGATTTGTAAGGGTAGATTACTAGTGGCGCAACCGGGAACCGCTTGAGCTTTTGCGACTCAAAGGTTTGATTCAAGTGGTGGTGAAAAGGTCACTTTAAAAACATGTTCATTTATTGATTGGCAGCGAATACTACTTACACTGGCATCTCATGGCTACCGTGATGTCAATGTTTATTCTCAGTTTGCTGCAACAGAAAGAGCAGTAGCTGAAGTACATTAAACAATATTTCAATAAATATACGAGTCCAATATTTCAATAAATATACGAGTCCCTGGTGTCGGTACCTGCTAAAGTCTTTGTCTACCTCGTACTCGTATTTCATCCATGTGTCCCTGTAGACAAAAAACTCCAAGAAAGAGAGCACAGCCATGGCACTGAACGCAATCAGAGACACTGGAAGGAACGACGAGGACAAAACAATATTTCCATGAAACAAGTCAACGTGTTCGCTGTGGGATGATGTGTGTCCGCCTTACCTGTCCCCCCGCTGGCTGACGACTCCACGTAGCTCTCGGGGACTTTGGGGAAGGCGTCCAGCTCTCTGGCCAGCGTCAAAGCTTTCTTTTTGCTCAGTCTCCTCATCTTGGCGTCACTTCGGCCGTGATAGAATGTAGCTGGACCAGTCTTGTTTTGTTTTTTTTGGGGGGGGGGGGGGCTGTCAATTTGACGTGCTGACGTTTGGCAGCATGACAGCCGCTAGCTTGAGAGCTTGCTGGGATTGGTGAGAAAGCTAGGCTAGCCGGTTATGTAGAACACCCATGCTCTCATTTGGCTCGTGGATAAACGTTTAATTCAAACTCGATCATTAAAAACCAGTGAAGGGAAGGAAAGGAAGGTAGTTGCGACTCAGCTTGTATGACTCGTTGTTTCGAGACAAAAACCGCGAACGTTTTAACGTAGCGCCCTCCGGCGGATCCTAAAGAACTACAAGTGAATACGACGTTTCGAGGTACCGAACACCGCGCGTCGTAAGAATACGTCGCCATGTAAGCAAGCTCAGTTCCTTTAGGAAATGTTTAGTTTTATATGTTTGCTCTAGAAGGGGTTGAATTACAAATATTTACGGTAATTTGACTGCCTTTGGGGTTCAGGGGTATATTTAGTCATTTGGCCAAGATAAACCATGTCCTGGCTGTTCCACGTCCAGTAGATTTTGAATTTTACCATCAACTTCTCGTTTCTGCTTCCCTGGGATAAATTTTCTTCGTTTTTTGCCAATTGTACCGTCCCTGAATCAAGTCTGCACAAAGAACAGAAGGAAGATGGAATAATCTATTGCAAGAGAAGGAAATGAAAGCATGTATAATGATCATGATAGATTAAGCATTTTGGTGTGTTTTTCAAGTGCATTAAGACTAAAACAGTAAGGATATCTTAAAATCAAAGAAAACGTCATGTTGTGAGATGTTTTTGGGCCCTTAGATAGATCAGGGCCCACGCCAATGGTGTTTGCCTAATGCCAAGTCCTGTCCTGTCCTGTGTGAGGTTAGTGATGGACTAAATATTACATACAAAGTCCGGTTTCGCCACCACCGTAGTTACATTTTTCCGTTGCTAACCAAGGCGGAGGGGTAGATCTAAGGGCCCTCCAAGGGAAACCTTAACTACAATGTGGCCCACAACAAAAATGAGTTAGACACCCCTGCCCTATAATTTCAAAAGTTTAAAACATTGAAAAATAGAGATCGCTGAAATATTTTACTTACTATAAACATCAAAGTTGTACCAAAATACATGTTTGAAAACGTTTTAAATATTTCATGCAATAGTATTGAACTTAATTAAGCCCTCCTTTTGGTCGTCCTCCCGCCGGCCATGCAGACAACGGCAGAAACGGCGGCCGATCCGCGGATCACGGCGTGTTGGCCGGGTCGGCTAGTGCTCCTCGCGACAGCGATGTTGCCGGCGTCAACTATTTAAAATCGCATATTCAGTTTAAATTCATCTCTCCTTTTATTATTTGTAATTTTATCTGTGGTTTTATTGTTCTTGTTTTGGTTGTAAAGTGTCCTTGAGTGTCTTGAAAGGCGCTTATAAATGAAATGCATTATTATTATTATTAAGTAATATACGACTGAACTGTACTTTGGAAGTTATTCTTTCTCATACCACTTGAGGGAACCCGTGCACCACTAGTGCTTTTACTGTACAGTGTATCACAAAGTAGAGTCATGTGACTCTTGACACGACTCTAAGACGGGGAAAAAAGGACCCACTTCATGTGTATAAAGTGGACCATTTAGTGAAGACACAATTGCACATGCATAGCATATTGGCGTACTTGTCATCGTCAATGCTTATTCATAATAATAACAATGGTTTTGACACTGAAAGCTTGACTTGTAAATAGTACCTAATAAATTTCAAATAAAGAGAACTAAGAATGGTGTGCGACTGGTGAGCGTGTGTAACGTGCAGTGCCAAGGTTCTGGATTCAAATGCCAGTTTCGGGCTTGGAGTTTGACTGTTGTCATTTTGGCCCCCCAAGCCTCCCAAAAAGCTACAAATGTGCAAATGCTGAACAACAAACATGATGCGTGTCTTTAGAGCAGAGGTGGGCAAACTACGGCCTGCGGGCCAAATCCGGCCCGTTGGTCTTTTTAATCTGGCCCGCCGAAGGTTGGTACACAATTAAGGTTCGATGTCAACGACTGCATTCATTTCATTTGGACTTGTAATGACAGGCATTTCAACGCCAGGTGGCACAGTTAATTGAAGTTGCAGAGCATAGTGAGGAAGGGGGAGACGATACGGAAGCCCGCAGTAGCGCCAAGTCAAGCAAATCTCGTTCGATACGACGGAATAATGTACTCTTAAAGTCTGAAAAATGTGCCAAAAAATGCAAAATACTGCTTTTTAAATAAAGAAATCCAATTAATATTATGTTGAATTTAGTTCACCTTTTGATCCGACCCTCCATAATATTTTCTGGTTCTCATGTGGCCCTATGCAAAAAATAATTGCCCACCCCTGCTCTAGAGGGTGTGGCCAAGTGAGTGGCATCAAGAGCTGGAGTTGGTTCATTTTAGCCTGCGTGCAAGCTACTGGGTCTCAGCTGTGGCCTTCTGCAGCTCCTTGTGAGTGTTCTCATTTTCCATTTGTGTGTTTGACCGTGTGTCCCGTTCACGAAACTGCTTAAAGTGCATCTGCGACTGTCGCTCTCCTTGCCCACATGCAAGGGCATTACAGTACTCTAACTGCTCCATTTTTTCCCCACTTCGTTCAAGCGACTCATAAGTCGAAAACGTTAAGTCAACTTACCACTGTATTAAAAAAAACAAAAAAAAAACAAAACATTGAAGTTGAGTCCATCTACGTGTAACGTGAAGCTACTCAGCCGAAACAGAGTCTGGGCCCTCATCCTGCAGTCCAGCCGTCCGATGGGTGTCCAAAACGGGTGTGTCGGGCGCTTCTTGGGAGAGCTCTTCAGAACACCTGCTGGCAGCGGGCGAAACAACGTCAGGACTGGAGTCGCAGGAATCTGAGCTCTGGCCTGAGGTGGCCCTGGTGATGGTGGTGGCTCCACTTGGTGGCGCTGGGTCCAAGTCATCATTGTCGTCGTCCTCAGGGATGGGTGACTCATGGATGTCTGGCCAAAGAAGAGTAGTTCAGGCTTCTTTTTCAGGGAAATTAAATAAAATACAGAAACTGCTAAATGCCCCAGAGGCAATGTTGCCATGATGTTGACCCAGGGTGAATATTGCATTTGTGCAGAAAAACTCACCCATATTTGTCCATCTTATTTTGGCACTTGCTGTTGACTGGAAATGACATCACAGTACCTAAGGGCTCGGGTAACAACCAATCACAGCTTGCCTGTTTTCTGGCTTTGGTCATGTGGCATTCACAAGCTGAGCACTGAGCAACTATGATGTCATTTTCAGTTGACAGTAAGTAGCAAAATAGCAACCTTCTGAGATGGATAAATGGCTTTATTCATCAGAATTTTGTATATAGACTAATGGGATGGCATTGAAGGCATTATCAGTGAGATTTTTTTTTTACTTGACTTTCCCTGACAGTCATGCTTTGTTTTATATTTTTGGCTTGCAAAGGTTTTTCCATACAAATATTTTAGTACGGTAATTCTGACTTCACTACTGCTAGTGTTTGGGGTTTTGTGACTGTCATGGAAATGAAAATCTGTCATAAAGGGTAAGGGTTAACTATTTAGCGCCTTGAAATTGTTTATGACATGGATACACAAACGGTAACTTACTACTGAAAGCCCCTGGGTACTGCTTGCCAATCTTCCCCTTGAGCGTCCTGAAAAGTTTTTAAAAAAAAACTCTTTAAATCAGCAATGTCCAAAATGTTTTCATTGAAGGCCACATAAGGAAAAATGGAAGAACAAAATGTATTGCACATTACAGTTCAAAACAACAATGACAAAAACTGAATAGTACTTAAAAATGAAAAGCAACATGTTATTTTTATTTAGAATCTTTTTTTGCAAGCCCTGTTTAATGTTATCATTGGAATAAGTGACAATGGCAATAGCCCGAGGGCCGGATGTTGGACTCCGCTCTTTTAAATGACCCAACCTAATCCGTCGGAAGACGCTGTCCAAATCTTTCTTCATCTCGACGAGGGTGCGCGTGTGGCGCAAGAAGCGCTCATTCATCTGCTGCAGTCGCACGTTGGACAGCCCGTTGAAGTTGATCAGCATTTCGTTGGTCTTCTCAAAGCGGTCCAGCCTGATAGGGAAAAAATATTTACATACGTGTGTGTTTATATATGTATGTATGCATGTGTGTTTCTCCCAGGCCTGCGTGGGTTTTACCCGCATACTCCAGTTTTTCAAAAACATGCATGGCAGGCTGATTGACCACTCAAAATTGTCCGTAGGTGTGAGTATAAGCGCGGATGGTTGTTCATCTCTGTGTGCCCTGCGATTGGCTGGTAACTGGTTCAGGGTGGATCGGAAAATGTGTGTGTGTGTGTGTGTCCGCGCGCGCACTCATGATTGCTCAATGCTTAGATTGCATTATGAGTGTGTTGCTAACAAAACGTATGTTTATTTGCTAACTCAACTTGGGCAATATGACTAAGCATTACAATATATACTTTAACACATTTACCTGCTTTCATCGGATGAGAATAAAAAAATGTTATTCAGAATAAAAGAATGTTATTATTGTCCAGTGCATTAATAAGGAATGTTTTTCCTTATTAATGCACTGCAGCACAGGCAACATCGCCAGTTTACTGTACTTACCTGTGTACATTATACAAAGTGTGATGCGATACCAGTTGCATACATGTTTGTGCTTTTATATATTTGTAATTTGTAATTTTGTGTGTTAGTTTCACAAAGTCACAAAACAATTTCCTGCTTAAACTGGATTTAGTGAACTGAAGTAAGTAAGTAACTCAACTGCTGGTGAGAACAGAACAATCACAGGGAGACAAAGAAAGAAAGGTCTTTGTTCACATTAAGTTCTCATGATGTTAATTGAAATTTGATTTAACAAATGTACTAGAGTTATCAATACACAGTATTGTTGAAGGCTCCAGAGTGGTGCTACTCGCATTTCAATGTGAATAAATGATTAAACTGAGTTATGATGAGTGAACTCTTAGGTCAAGGTACAATTGTACTTCAATGTTAACTTCGCACTGAATGAAAGCACAGAAGAGTTGTAATAAAACAGACTGAAGCAACAACAAAAGACAGTTTTGATTGTGAATGTGACATACATGTGTCGCTGAGCCTGGATGATGGCGTTGACGTCCTCGGAATTGACCATGCTCAGCATCCGGCTGCAGAACACGCTGGAGGCACTGGGCTCTACCATGATGAAGCTCTAGATAGAGAACACTATGAAATAGCAGTCAGTGCAAACAGATAACCTTCAATCCTTTGAAAGAAAGCGCAATATATATATATATATATATTTTTTTTTTTTTATAGTAAAGCCCTACTACAGCAGCTGAACCTTATTTGGGCTTATATACGAAGCACTGCAAATGGTAGCAGGTATCAGTATGTGCTCATTTAACATGAGTTTGAATATGATTGGTTACTTTTTAACAACGCCACATCAACAGTTATGGGAGTATATGAGAGTATTTATATGTACCCTGTCGAAAAGATTTTCCCCCAATATTCTGTTGAGTTGTACAGGTTGTTTTGTTTGGTTGTCGTGTTTCATAAAAAGTACAAAACCGGGCAATTGAAAAGTGTGTAGACTACAGAAGAAAACGCAAGGTTGAACGACTCGAAGTATGATTCTTAATTTAGCTATCATGTTATTTGACCGCAGTACTGCTGCTAAACTAAAGGAAGGCTAACTTAATTAAGGACGCAAAAATAACAATGAACGCACAAAAAATGGGAATATCTACCTCGGTTTCCTCAGAAAATGTTTGTATTGATGAGTGCCCGTATTTGGGCACCTTAAACGTTACACAGGTAGCTGCTGGTGTAATCAAAACAAAGTCGTTCCATGTTTTTTTTTTGGGTCCACTTCCGGTCACGAGGGTTACATGTCCGGTGGTGTCTCCTTTTATATAGTTCCCCTTCTTTATTGGACGCTACTAGTAATACGACACAAATTCAAGAGAGAAGATAATGAAAAAACAATATTGACAAACCATAACGCGAATGTGTACGTAAATCACCTACCTACATCAACGGAGTTCTACAGCCACACTTACTGTGCAACATATTTTCATGCCGCTGATGTGAAAGCGCTATATAAATCAGCATGCATTGTATTGTATTGTAAAAGCACTTCTAGGCCATTATTTAAAAATATCAAATTTTAAAACCTTCAGTATGGTGGTAAATGAGATTAATACAACGATATTCCGTACGCATTTCTTTATGATTATTATTGTATTTCTCAAAATTACCTCCGCGTAAAAACGTAGAGGCGGCACACTACTAGGACACTACACACACGACAGAGGGCGCCATCAGTGTTTTGTAATTCCCTACCAAGTTTGTAAATTTGTTCACTTAAAAGAAATTGAGTCTCATTTTTTTGTGTTCGTTTTTTGATTATGGTAACAGAATATCAGCCAAAAATGAAAAAAACCCCCACTAATCTCAGGTCTTTTTCGGTTGAATTAGTTTTTCACCTGAGGCAGCACAGTGATCGACTGTTAGTGTGTCCGCCTCACATGCATAAGTGCATTGTTCCGTTCCTGTTCCGGCCTTCCTGTGTGGAGTTTGCAATGTTCTACCCCGTGCCTGCGTGTAGTGCGTGAGTACTCTGGTTTCCTCTCACATCCCCAAAACCTGCATTGCAGGTTAATGGAACACTCGCGAGTGTGAGCGGGAATGGTTGTCCGTCTATGTGTGCCCTGCGATTGGCTGACCACCAGGTCAAGGGGTATCCCGCCTATTGCCCGATGACAGCCGGCATACGCTCCACCACGACCACGACCCTCCTGAGGATAAACATTTTAGAAAATGGATGGATGGATAGTCTTTCACCTTTTCTGTGAATTCTTGGTGGGGTTTTTTTTTTTTTTTTACTGAATGACTTTCAACTAACCTCTGTTCTTGTCATGTAGAGCCAAAACATACATGTTGATCTAAGTTGAATATTACTGATATTACTGTTCAAAAAGTTGAAGTTGTCTCCACCGTTGGAAAGTTTCGTTTCATTGCATTTGCTAAAATGGTTCAAAAAAGGGAAGTGAGGTAAATGCAGAAGGCCAGAATAAAGCCCAGAGGATATTGCAGTGTGCCTTGTCTATTGTTGTGATTTTCACAAAGCGCACATCACATTTTACAACAAATTGGTCCAAAAATTGGATTTACAGCATTTGCAACCAGTGGTGATCCGAACAAAGTCAACACAATATGTATTTAGGCATGGCACTCCCAGGCACTGTCTACCAAAACTGAGCTAACTGTCGTCGTCCCCCCCCCCCACCCCAAAATCCTATGTCTTCACATGGGGACGGGGAGGGGGGGCAAGCTCCCAATAGTAACAACGATTCAGTAGTTTTCACGATGCCAATAGAAAACCAACTCTTTTGGGTGAGGCATTGCTGCACCCCCCCCCCTGCCACCATCATCACACCCAAAACCATCACTGCATGCAACTGTGTATATGAGTTCTAAAGACAAATTCACATGAAACATTCCCGTAAAACTCACAAAATTACTTTTATTAAGGAACGAGTAAAAAAAGTACATGATGTATAAAAAAATACAAAAGCGCTTAATCTAACGTATAAGCGAAATAAATGCATAGCAAACAATACATGCAAAGTCTAGTGCGGCGGATCCTAGTGATCGTTCTCTAAAGCTCGAAACAGAGGGAGTGGAATACAGTTTGGTTGCAATCTACCAGCTGCTCAGTCTACGTTGACACACATCTAAAAGTGATGACGGCAGATAATAAGTTAGGTTGTACACGAGTCAAATGACAAGGAAATAAATATTTAACACTTCACAAGTATGGACAACCTAGTCATTTGATGTGATGCAAATGTCACGAGAGAATTTGCGCTAATGAACCTCAGGATGCGGACGCTCAAGCTGGAAAGAATTCAAAGCAAGTATTCGAACTTGAGAAGCAGGGATGCAATGAGAGAAAATAAATATGAAATAAATAAATAACCAAACCCCATCAGGGGCCACCCAGCCTTGTAATATATACATAACCTACCCGCTGCTTCCCGACTACAATGTGAAATTTCATATTAGTGTTATTTTTTCTTTTCTCCTTTTTTTAAGAATGACAAACATACATATAAATGACCTGGAACAAGCACAAGTATCCATAAAAAACCTGCATTGCCTTCGACATTGTTGGGGGGGTTTTAATGTGCTTTGGCTTCCGCTTGATGAATAAAGTCATCGTATACGCTCACTTGTCAAATTAAATAAACACAGATTTATTATTTTAAAAAAAGAACATTTCATTTGACTAAATCTGTCAGTTTGCAAGCTGCTCGGCGGTGTCCCTAATATCTAGGTACGCAAAATAGTAGAAAGATTTATTAATACCGGAAGACAAGTGAGCAATGTCAGAAGGGTGAGAAATAAAATACATCCAAAAAACAGAAATCCACCTCTATCAAAGAGATTTTACAAAATACATGTTTTCTGGAGGTACCTCATAAACAAACGAGTATCACTACACATTTGTGGTACATAAGAGCATTGGCATAGAATTTCAGCTTGTGTAAAAAGTCACTTGAGCATGTATCATTTGTTATCATTGATATCCAGTTTAAGGTCCATGTACTAGTACACTCCGTGTCTTTACAAGTAAGACTATTCAGGCCACTGGTGGAACACCTGTGTCTTACGAGTAACATTTTTTTGCCACTACTCGTGCTACTTGTGGTCTACATGGACCATAGTACATGGACAAAACAAAGATATCAAGGATAGTGAATAAATGTTGGAATGGCTCTTGTATAAAGTTACTTTTATATCATATACTGACCGGGGAATGACAGAAAAGAGTGATATTGATATTGCTAACTTTAAGTTGATTCTCTGTTTTCGCTGCCATGTTGTGTTATTGTGACGCAAAGACACTTCTATTTTTTTCCACGTTTCTAGGTTTTTTTTCTGTTTTACATACAAAAATAATCTCATCAGAGAAATTGATCCAAAATAAAAACAATAATTTAAAAAAAAAGTACGATTTACACTCTATGTAAGGCCGTGATATTTCGTCGACTCACGCATCAGATCGTGGGGGTCTTTTGGATGAGTGGGCGTTGCTGGTCATGCAAAAAAAATAAAAAATGCACTCCGTTTTGCTGAGGCCACAATAAATAGCCGCGACTGTCCCTTTTTTTTCCCTTCAGTATCTCGCTCTTGTTCCTCAAAGCTGATTTGGAATGAACACTACATGCACGGTGTGTGTGACGCACGCGTGAGTAAGGCTGGTGCATTTGCTGTTGAAGCTGTGAATAGGCCTGCTTTCAAACTGGAGCGCAGCCCAGTGTTTGCGGACATGTTTAACTAATCCGGTCCACAAACACCAACTCTTTGACAGGAGTGGGCATCACTTAACTTACTCTGGGAGTAGGGAGAGGCCACCGTTGGAGCACTTTTTCCGACATCCGTTTAAGTCCAGTTTAAGATCTTGTACAAGTATGTACTTTGTCCTCACTTGTTGCGTAACTTTGGCAAACTAGTAGGGCAACTGCATGATACTAGTGAGGCAAAACTGTGCACTAGATGACAACTGCGAGCAACTAGTGACAAAAGCAAACTAGTCAACACTTCAGTCACCAGTAACATATAGTCCTACTGGTGTGCCAAAGTTGTCCTAGTGGTGTTCAGGACTGTCATATACCTTAGAGTAGTGAAAAACAATTTCACTAGCCATTTTACTCATGTGCTGAACTGTCATATGAGGGAGGACAAAGCATTTACTGGTACGTAGACCTTATATTGGATGTCAAATAAATGCTCAATCGGCATTTACGTTGAGGAACGAAGTGGGAAAAAAAACGTCTCTAAACTGTCAGTCATTCTGGATTACAGCGAGATAGAATGTGAACACATGGGAAAAAAAATGATTCCCAAGGTCTCTTGATTTTTTTTCTACATGTGAAGTGGGCTGTCTTCATTGTCTAAATGCACTGTGAATGTTTATTCTTTTGAGGTTTACATCCTAAAAGTTGGTTGATGAACCTAAAAGTAGCACCGAGGTCTTGCGGAATAAACGGGGATCGACTGTATTGCATTGTGAAATCTAAACATACCCGCAAACTAAAAGTCCAGCATGAGTCTAAAGACAAAAAACAAAAACACGAGAGGTGATGGTCCATTTGTCAGGAAGGCAAGACTATTAAATAGGACAAGATGAAAGACATGAAAGTTCATACGTTAACTGCCTAATACAGTGACTCCCAACCAATAATGCCATGGCAGTCGGGTTGAAAACCAACAAAACGAAATTGATGATTAGCTCCAAACAGGGAACTTTAACTTGAAGTTTGACTCGCAAATAAAATTGCGAAAATGTTGTGTCGTGATGCATGCTTATGACAAAACAAAACACATTATATTCATGCTTGAATATGCAAACTTTCCTTTAACTTATCCTCATCTCGCATTTACAGTGGTGCCTTTAAGTACAAGTGATGCGACTTTGGAGTTTTGAGATACAAGCCATCATCCAGCAGTTTTTGTTTGTTTGACTTGCATGCAAAAATGTGAGATATGAGATCTGGTGGCAATGAATGCAACTCAACTCTTCGCACAGCTAGCTAGGGAAATATTCACGTTTACCGCCACCTCTGGTTGAAGTTAGTGTCAAACTCATCATAAAACAAAGAGTTTTACACATGGTGTACTTACACCATCGAGGGGTTAACAACTAGCTTCTATGGCGGTGTTAAAACGCTATAAGCAACGGATATTCGAACACAAACTGTGCAGCAACACACGTAGACAGAGAATATAACTTTACTCACGGACACGTGTTCTTTATCCTCCGCAAATAAATGACTAATATTAGTGCCGCCCGAGTCAGGCGCAGTCATCAGAAAAATCTTCGTTTGTGTCTGCATGACTGCATTATAACTGCTCTCAGTGGCCAAGTCGTCCAGAAGGAGTCACAATTGATTAATTATGAGCACAAACGACTGAATTCTTTATATTCTAATGATGTTATTAATATACTGTATGTTATTTCTAAAGTACAATATTACAGATTGCTCTCTTCCACTTAGTAAAAAACACGTGACAAGCATTTCTGATGGGAAGAGGCAGGACTGAATTAATGGCATTTCAATTCATTTCAACGGGGAAAGGGTTGATTTGAGAGAGGTACGAGCATGGTCACGACACAAATTCAAATTGTATCGCAAGGCACCACTGTAATTTGGACAGAAACTTTCCAAACTGCAAGATTTCTGAAATTTCCCAGTTGAACTACTCCTGGAGATTTACCGGAAACTTTGGTGGAAAATGTACACCCTCTTTGGAACCCTACATATCATTAGGTGTCACAGGAAATGATCCAATTTCACTTCATTGACCTGAAAATTCATATTCATTCACCAAAAGTAATATATCTACGTTTATCTATCTATGCCAATGACATATGGTAACAGGCAGAACAATGAAAGAAGGTATATAATTAATTAACCTGTGTATTTCATTTGTTGACATTTTTTGTTTGGTAGTGTACTGTTTGATTAGTTTTATTTATTTAATATTGTAATCTATATGCCTTGGCTCAATAAAGGTTGGGAAACACTGCTCTAATACAGAAAACAAATCTCCAGCATTGTGACGGAGAAGACCAGAAGATTTTCAGCTGCTTTAAATCACCAAAGGCGTTGTGAGGCGCCTTGCAAGTGCTCGAGGAGGACGGTGGAGACGTGTGCAGGAGACCTTTGCGACTTTACCAGCCTTCTTCTGATGTCGTCACCACGGTGACACGTAGCTGATCTGCCGCCACCGCCGCTGCCGCTGTCTCCTTCACCTGCTGCTCCTCCTCGGACGGGGATGTCACCCGGCTGACGGGCACACCTCCCTCCAGGCCCCCCTCGACTTCCACCTCTTCCTCCTCCACGTCGTCGTCATCATCCTCTTCCTCTTCTTCATCCTCCTCCTGCCGCTGCTGCTGTTGCTGCTGCTTCTTGCGACAGCACGGCTTGAACAGGTGGGGGTCGATCAGAACCTCACCGAAGCGACCCTTGTAGATGATTCCGCAGCACACCTTTTGTCTGGATAAAACAAGGAGACAGTCGCCAATTCGTTATTTGTCTAACATGAATACATGGTGATGTTTTATGATCCTCGCCGTTTCAATTGCTTTGCCATGTTGTGGTATTTACAGGTAATCGCAAATCCCTTTTGATGCAGCTACGCGGCAGATGATGAAAATCCAAGTAGGCACTGTAAAATTTGGGGCTCTAAACTCACAGTAAATTGCAGGCTACCATTTGCATTTCTTTCACAATAATTTTAATGTAAATATTTCACAGTCAATTATGGGAAGACTAAAATGTTTACTTTCACATCAGCAATGCCATTTAATTACTCTAACACAGCAGTACATGGAAATGGCAGTATGTTACTGTAAATAAATGACAGTATTCTGAAACTATGCTATATAGTAATACAAGTAAGAAGCGAGTAGTTAACATTTTAAATAATGCTTCAAATTTGACTTGTGCGGCCCGGTAGTCCAGTGGTTAGCTCGTCGGCTTCACAGTGCAGAGGTACCGGGTTCGATTCCAGCTCCGGCCTCCCTGTGTGGAGTTTGCATGTTCTCCCCGGGCCTGCGTGGGTTTTCTCCGGGTGCTCCGGTTTCCTCCCACATTCCAAAAACATGCATGGCAGGTTGATTGGACACTCTAAATTGTCCCTAGGTGTGAGTGTGGGCGTGGATGGTTGTTCGTCTCTGTGTGCCCTGCGATTGGCTGGCAACTGGTTCAGGGTGTCCCCCGCCTACTGCCCGAAGACGGCTGGGATAGGCTCCAGCACCCCCCGCGACCCTAGTGAGGATCAAGCGGTTCGGAAAATGGATGGATGGATTTGACTTGTCAACTGTGATTTCACCAAATATACACCAACATACTTTGAATTTGCTCAGTAAAATGTACAAAACTAAGATTAAAGACATTTACCATCTTAACTTTTTCTTTCACATCAGATCTCCAGACTTTTTTTTAACTAAGAGTACAGTGGCCCCTAACCTGAAATTTTCAGGGCACAAAGTAGATAATTTAGGGGCATACACTATCAGCTGACTTGCGAAGTAAAGTTTTCACGATATTGCTGATAAATGGGATCAAGTGTGGCAACAAATACTCAAGCAGAATAATTTAAAAAAGAGGGAAAAAAATCAGCAAATTGCACAGGTGCAAGTAGATGAAAATTTTGCTTGCATTCAAATTTTAAGAACAAAATATAGCGCATTATTAACAGGGCATCAAAAAAGAAAATTCTGCCATTTCACAACCAATTAGCACAAAAAAAAAAGCCGACGATTACGCACACTTTAAAAATCGGTTAACGCTTAAGCAGTTGAAAGTACTGTACCTCTTCCAGTAGGTGAGGTCCAGGAAGGAGAAGACAGGCGAGCGGCCAGACCCGTGTCGGCTCAGCTCAGTGTCTGAGCCGTCGTCGGACAAGTTGCTGTAGCTGGGAGACTGAGCCGGGGAAGCGCTGGATGTGGTGCTGTGGGCGTCGGAATCTAAGGTGGGTGACACATTGATGAGCCAATGCATTAGAGATAACAACCATCTATTCCAAAACTCACAGGAGGGTCAAATTAAATTCACAAATTTGGTGGCTCGTACTGAAATTTCACACCAATGTCACTTTGTAAAGAAACAATACACGCTACGTTTGAAGTTTAAACACAGAAACTAAAAAGGCATAATTAACTGTTTCTTTTGAGCTCTTTCTGCAGCCTGTTGATCTGGCTTGGACGGGCTTTCTTGGTAATGGACTTGATCTTCTTGGGCCTGGAGGTCAACTTTAGACTAGGACCCCCTCGAGCATCGACCACCTGCAGAGACGAGAAGTCATTCAAACTCCATGAAAGAACAGCGCTGACTTGCGATGTCACAGATTGTAGTTCTGTGATCTTTTTTTTTCCTATGGGTTTTTACAACAAACAGGCAAGGTGGAATTTAGAGTTTGGTGCCTTCTGTGTCATTCCATGGCTGTAACGTCTATGTAATCACAGAATTTCACCTAATATCGCAGGTGAGTCTAGAGGTACCGAGAACTAAGCGGAGGCTCAGAGGGGATCAAGCCTTTTCTGAGTTGAGTTGTGAATGCTTCCCACCGATATACTGGAGTGATAGATTATCACTTCTCCCCGGGTGTACTCACGTGATTCCAGTTCTTCTTGGTTCCCACCGGTAGCTTTTTCCATCGCTTCACCAGGAGCACACAAGCGTTGCAGATCTCTCCAGATCGCATTTCGCTCAATCTGCAAGGTATCTCATTAGGGGATGACAAAGTGCCACGCGTCTTTCACGCTTCTCCCTGCGGTCTACACTTACCCAAAACAGCTCCTGAAATCTTTCTCGTAACGCTTGCTGTCCGTGAAGCGAGAGCTGGACGACTTTGCGCGGCAGATGCAGCAGCCGTCCAAACTCCTGTACATTTTTGGCTTGTGGAAGCCAAACATCTGCGAGCAAAGAAAAACACAATCAAAAGATGTTACAGCCCGTCAATGACGTCATTGAAATACATTCATCGATTGGTGACAAATACACACTCACATTTGCCCAGACAACACAAATATACACGTTTAAAAACACCCACTGGAGACATAGTATCGCGGAAGTACCGACAGTGCATCTTTCAAAGAAAAGTTCAGTCTTTTCAATAATGCTAATCTTTACGAATATTTCTTATGCCAGGGATATGGCTGAATCCCTGCATCTCAAAAGCGCAAAAAATATTTTTAAAAAACCAAACAAAAAAATGTGGCATGTTGGTTCAGCGGTTGACATTACATGGTGAAAGAGAGCAAGTTTCTTTTCAATGTAATTAGATTGGCAATTAATTTGCAAAAATAACAGACCCATGAGGCGCGTGACCAACAGTATCGGTTTGTGAACATGTGAAATTGACAAAAATTGGATGCCGGAATTTTATAATTTTATGTAATTTTCGAATCCTTGACATGAATTGTTGGCTTTTATTAGCATTTTTAGTGTAACCTACAGTAATGACCACAACATCCATGCCCCTTCCCATTAGTCCGTCGATGGCATTTTGCAATACGCGCGAGCATTAACGGAGCAGACTTTAGTCAGATGAAACATCAACACTATGTGGTTTAAGTTTGCATTGCTGAATTCTCTTTCTGTTTTATTTGCCATTTTTACAGTAGACTTAAACTGAGAGTGACATATAACGGAGCAGGCACACATGAGCTCTTATTTGAAAAACTGTGCAAGCTGTGTCATCTTTTTATTTCTTCAAAGTGATACTAATTCAACACTGTCCCTTTTTTAACAGCAAAAATGAGAACAATTGCTGAACACTTTAAAAAGTGCCTGTTGATATGTGTTTGAAGTGTATGGAATGGATAAAATCCTTTGAAATGGAACGTTAATTCGACATGAAATTGAAATTGGGCACTTAGGGAAAATCCAAGGCACACTGTTTTTATTGCATTTATTTCACATGTCAATTAATCCCAAAATGGGATGCTTAGTCACGAACAGAGCCCTAAATACATTTTTTTGCATCCCTTGCTGTGACCCACATGGGCTGCATGGTGTTGTTGGATGTGTGTGTGGGGGAAGTAGGTCAACAGTCAGACAGCGTGTCAGACAGATCATGTCACCATGCTGCGCTCTCGGCATGCATGCTTTGGTTTTGGCCAGTCCAAAATATTATACGGCACGCACGCCCAAGCTGCATGGTGAGGTTGACGTGGACCGAAAAGTCCAACAATGATTATGAATGCAATGAGCACGCCCACTGTAGAGGGATGCCGCTATGTTGCTAGGCAAAACTGGAGTCTCCACTGCACATGGTGAGCACAACTGCGGCAAAACGTGCAAAGCCGCACCCCCCTTAGACTGATGATGCGTGTGTGTGTGTGTGTGTGTTGCCATCAATCCTAAGGGGGTCTTTTGACAGTATGAAACCACAGAGATGCACAAGGCACAGACAGCACACACTCTGGTGTGTATTTCTGACACCGGTTAAAGTCAGGAATACGCATAGAAAATGACATAAATGAATGAATAAATGACATTAGATTGGACCACACTTCACAGAGAACATTTTCATTATTCACCCCAATCCCCAAACTTTGGTTCACAAGTTATTTTATAATATACAGTATCCTTGTTCATCTATGAATGCCAACTTTGTATAGTGACAGGCAAAACAATGAAATGCTATTCCACTAAATAGCAGAAGGTACATAATTTACCTGCGTGCCTAATTTTTCAGACATTTTTGTTTGGTGGTGTGGTACAAGATTTTTTTCTAACTTGAAATATTTGCCTTGGCTCAAGAGGCTACTATAGGGGTTTGCTACAGGGAAAGGCCTTTATTTGGACCGTGTAAAATTCTATATGAATAGGGTTTCTCACAAAACAATGACAGTTAAAATGATATACATTATTCTTTACAGTGACACAGTGGTAAAACAAAAGTATTTAATAAAATTAATAGCCCTAATGGGAACAGATGTCTGAGATGTGCTGCTTATTTTCGGCCGGGTCAGCATTGCAAATTACAATATGTTCTGGCCATGGATCAGTTTCGTTGAAATAACTAAATTCTGCGACTGACCGCAAAGAGTATCTGGCATTGATCAAGTAAGGCGTTGTTGGCAAAAATGCAATTTTTCTAATTTTATATTTGTCCTGTCACACACTTAAAAGCGATGTTAAACATTATTATTTTCTGCAATACAATTGTTAGAAAATATCTTCAATTAAAAGTAATTCCTGCCTTCCTCAATCATTAAAGGGTAGCAAAAAGAAGTGTCTTTTTGTAGTGCGGTGTTTCTTCACTCAGAGATTTAAAAAAAAAAAAAGGAATACTGTACTGACTTCTCATGATCTGGTTTGACACATTTAGACAACAAAGTGGCATTTTTAAGACGGCAAATCTGAGGAGCATATGTATTTTTTTAAAAATAATGAAAGCCCCGAATTCCTCGTGTACACTATGCAGTCAAATCGAATCTTGAAGGTCAAAATGTTTGTGAGGAAACCCATTTTAACATCCAGTGATAAAGTGAAGGTCAAGTGCAAATGCAGTAAAACTTTGGACAGCTGTGACCTTCACTGCTTTATTGTTTTGACAATACGAGTGGCAACATTGGTTTAAAGAGTTCAAATAATAACTATCACTGTTTTGCAATGACATGACATAAAGTGACTGCTGTTTCTGTCCACTGTGCTGATAAAAATAAAATGCTTTAGAACTTAGTACACATGCATGACACCATAATTAATAATATGCATATTAAAATAACTTTGGCCTAATAGCATAATTGCGAAAATCATTTTTGACATACAGTATACGCGTTTGTTTTGAACGTTGAAGATGGATAGCCAGATAGCTAGGCAGATAGGTAGAGGGATTCCGATGAGGCAAAATACAATAAATTAAATTTAGTGGTTTCATCATCTACAGTACATAATGATATTACGGACTGTAGATGATATGAAAAGGTTCATAGAATCTGAAGAAATCACTGGATGTAAGTGTTAAGGCCAAAAACCACTGAAACCACAAACCACTGAATGCCCCTGATCGTCAATCCTTAAAGTGACACTGTATCAAAAATCAACATCAGTGTGTGTAAAGGATATCACTCCACGGGCTCAGGCACACTTTAGAAAGCCAAAGTCAGGGAATACAGTTCTTCGCTACGTCCGTAAGTGTGAATTAAAACTCTACTATGCAAAGCAAAAGACATTTTTCAACAACAGCCAGAAACACTGCTGGCTTCTCTTGGCCAAAGGTCATCTAAAATGGACTGATGCAAAGTGGAAAAGTGTTGTGTGGTTTGACAAGTGCACATTTGAAATTGTTTTTTGAAATTGTGGATGTCGTGTCCTCCGGGCGGGTACTAGACTCCGGAGTCCAGACCTGTATCCCATTGAAAATGTGTGGTGCATTATGAGGCGCAAAATACGACAACGGAGACATTGGTCTGTTGAACAGCTGAAATTGTACATCAGGCAAGAATGGAAAACAATCCCACCTACAAAACTCCAACAATTAGTGTCCTCAGCACCCAAACGTTTACTGAATATTGAATACTTTTAAAAGAAAAAGTGATGTAAAAGTGTTTATTTGAAAAAAAAAGCCCCCGTCCTAGCGTGTTACCACCCTGAAATTAATGATTATGTGCTAAAAACAATAGTTTATCAATTTTGAACATTACATATCTTGCCTTTTTAATGTATTCGATTAAATATAGGTTGAACATGATTTTCAAATCATTGTATTCTGTTTTTATTTATTTTAATACAATGTCCCGACATAATTGGAATCAGACTTAAAAGTTTTTAAGTTAAAGCACCGTGGTACTCCGCGCACAAGGTCGAGCTGCAAAATTGTCTGCGGAGTGGAGCATCCTCATAGACGCGCGCGATCTCCGCAGCAGACTATTGCTGTGACGTAACTTCAACATGGCAACGAACACGCACCACATACACGAAAGGCGGCGGAAGGAGCGCGTGGCGGAAGGAGATGTTATGCGAACTAACGAAAATATAATTGTAATATCCCTCACACGGCTTTTTAAAAGTCCCATAAATCACCACCAAAACTATCGCGCCCACACCCTTTATCGCTACCACGACTTGTTTTCCTTGAGAGGAAAAGTGTTACGTCGTCATTTTGTTTTCCGCCGCCCACTCTTGGGCCGAGGCAGCATGGCGAGCCACACGACATGGCTCATGCGCACCCATCTTTAAAAAAAAAACCCCAAAAGAAAACACGCTTCGTGTTCTCGACGTTTGCCTCATTTTGCAACACAAAGTAGTTAGATAGGCGTAAATCTAACACGTTTTCACCCTCTGCAAAAAAACGGCAGTGGTGTAATTAGATTTTAAGTCTTTTACAGCGTCCACTTCAATGTTTCTCGACTTCAAAGTACCGTCAAATATGCTGAGCTGTCGGTTTCAAAAATGTTAAACAGCATTAATTGAGCTTTTTAAAGTGTAGCATTTGGCGGGCACGTTGGAGTGTCTGTTAGCTTGTTTTGTTGACAGCCTGGTGCCGCGTGCTCCCGCACACGGGTGGGCGTGAGAGCTCCGCCAACTTGGTTGGGACACACGCCCCACCAGCGCCACAATGTGCACCTAATCACGTCTACAAACACATTGATACAACTATTCGTCACCAAAAATCGACTACAATGACATTTTGGAGTGGTTCCTTTACCCAGCTCGCACCAACACCATCCCCGCCCCCCGGCCCCGGTCGCCAGCTGCATCGACCCACGAACAACAGCCATTGCGTGCGTGCGAAATGCAGTTCGTTCAGTTTCTTCTTAAAAAACATTTTAGACGTTTTTCTCCACTTAAAATCCAACTTCAACCCCATGAACGGCGAGTCGTGCCTTAAACGGTTGTTGAGGCGCAGAGAAAGCACACAACTTAAGAGGAGTTTAATGTCAAATTATACGGTTTAAGAGTCCGAAGACTCCAAACGCGCCGGTGTATGTTTTACAAACACTTAATAAAATGAAGTAAAAAGACAACATCCCGCTTACCGTCCAAAGTTGTGAAAAGTTGGCGAAAACAAAAGTAGTATTCCGTACAAGGTTTGTATTTTCAAACAGGACTACGCCGTCTCTTGTTGATGTCTGCGCTTGTGGGCTGGACTGGAGAGTTGTGGACGCGAGTGCGCATGCGCCGCCCTTACACGCCTCCATTTTGGAGGCCGCGGTGTGATTCTTCAATCGTCCTTATTTGCATAAGCGACACCCTGACGTTTGCGTACGTCTGCATTCTGCTGCCCATATAAGGATGGGAACGTTACGCGGGAACCGGGGGCTCGGCCTCGGTTGCTAGGGCACATTGGAGAATGTCGGCAAAGGGGCGGGGCAACCTGCTTTTCTCCAGATCCGCCAGATGGCACGAGTCGGACAACTCCACTGCTGGAGGTGCGATCGCTGAGCTATCTCAGTTCGAATTATTTTGCATAAAAACCGTTCAGCCCTAACTTTAAATTTTAAACAATTACATTTCCAGCAAATACTTTTATGCATCCATTGACTTATTTTGAAATGAATTCCTATTTTTTAAAATAGATGTTTGAAATCATTCAGTAAAAAAAAAGCCTAAAAACATCATCTCGGTGTAAATAAATTGTTTTGTATCGCAAAACAGTCACAGTATGAAAAAAAGTAGAACCATTCAATATCACAGAGGGTTTTCTTTATTATGAAAATCAAAAAGGTTGAAATACAATGAGTGTAAAAAAAGAAGCATCCATCCATCCATCCATTTTCCGAACCGCTTAATCCTCACAAGGGTCACGGGGGGTGCCGGAGCCTATCCCAGCCGTCTTCGGGCAGTAGGCGGGGGACACCCTGAACCGGTTGCCAGCCAATCGCAGGGCACACAGAGACGAACAACCATGCACGCGCACACTCACACCTAGGGACAATTTAGAGTGTCCAATCAGCCTGCCATGCATATTTTTGGAACGTGGGAGGAAACCGGAGTACCCGGAGAAAACCCACGCAGGCCCGGGGAGAACATGCAAACTCCACACAGGGAGGCCGGAGCTGGAATCGAACCCGGTACCTCTGAAAAAGAAACATTTTGTTTGATAATAAAATTGCTGTAAAAACTGCTAAATCTGACCAAAATCAGGGTAAAACAATTAAACATTGCAAGGGAGTTTTTACGTTGCAAGAGGTTTAGCATCAAAATTGAAAAATGTCCAAATAGGCAGCCGTCAGCAAGTGCTCTCATGAGCCTTGCTTTTTTTTTTTTTTTTTTTGGTTTGTTTTGTCACTTTGTGTTTGTTGTTACGTCGTGTGGACCTGATGTGGACTTTTTTCAGCATTTTTTGGCCACGACATTCATCAAGGAGGAGACTCTGTGCTTGGTGGTTGCGCCTTCTCGGCAGCATGGGTATACCAGCACTGTTTTTGACTGGGAGAAATGTCGGCGCCATTTGACTGTCGTTGCTGGACAGTCCCGGGGCGCTTGTGTCTTGCGCCTGTAATGGGCAGCATTTTTCACAGCCCCGCTTTGCTCAGCGGAGAGATCGGTGCTGTTGAACGGTCTGCGGCTGGATGGATGTAAGGCTTGAGGAGCCGACAATGAGAAGAAAGGAGCGTTTGCGCGGAGCGCCGATGCGGATGTGGAACTGGGAGTCGCGGCTTGGAATTGAAGTGGATTTACATGGGACAGGAGATGTGAGCCAATCTCTTTTTCGTCAATGGACGCTACAGCTTCGTGTTTGCTTTCAAAACTTAGCTTGTAGCAGACGTGTGCACATTTTCAGCATGACGTCTCTGATCCACTGGTGAAAGGACACTTTGATCCTCTCCTCTTTCATCTAGAACTGCTTCAGACAACAAAGTGTATGCAGAAAAGTGGTGAAGATTGCACGACTTTTTTGTTATTTTGACTTCAAAGTGGCGCTGCGTGAGTGGCTGCCTTTCCACCAGCTCCTATATTTTGTTGTTCTACTTCTTCCTTTCATAACTTTGCTGCTGTGAATCGGGAATTTCTCCATTGCGAGACAAATAAAGGTTTTCTTATCTTATCTTAAAATTTAGAGTAAAAAAACGGCTTTCAAAACATTCCACCTCTCAAAAAGAATCAGTGAAATATTAAGTTTCAAATTAAGCTCTGAATTGAAAGAAATGAATTATTTAGAGTTAACAAAAACACTAAAGGCTCAAAATTGCTTCAGTATTTTAAAGCAGAACATATTTTATTCCTACTCTTTAACATGTTTTAAGAACTAATTTGTTGTTAGATTGTTTTTTACTGATATATAAAGATGTGAATTTTTTGCATGTCCAATTGTTAAAAACTTTCCAGTTTGCTGTTGTAATGCCAGTTTTCTCAACTCCAAAACTAAATAGTTGTTTGTTTTTACTGTACTAATTATTATTATTTTTTCTAGCAATGTTTAATCTCTGGAGGGAAATTCAAAGCATAATTTCTACAGTATTTAAAAAATATGTGTATATATTTTGAAACCTTTGCTTTGTCTGTAAAACAGAGTATTTACTTGTAATTATTACCAGTAGACTAATATTTTAACTTAAATTAATTTGAAATACCCAGAGGTAACTTTATTTGCAAGATGATTACATGTATTTTTAAAAAAAAGAGAGAGAGACAGGTATGAGTCTAAAACAAAGCACACTTTTTTTATTCATCAGACAAATTTTAATCTGATTTTATTTTTAATCCCTGGAAGGAAATTACTTAAATAAAAATGCTTCTATAAAAAACACATTACTGCAAAACAAAGTATTTATGAAAATGTTTGATTTAATTTTCAATAGCCAGAAGGAGAACCAATTTATATTTATATTATAAATAAACAAATAAATCGCAATCATACTTACCAGAGGTATTTTCTCTATTTCACATAGGGGCAATACATTAAGAAACTCTGTAACCCCAAAAATATTTCAAATGCTATTATCTATAGACTTTAAAATTGAAGGGGTTTTTTTTCTTTCCGGGCAGCATGGAGGACCACTGGTTAACACATCTGCCCCACATTGTAGAAATCTGGGGTTCAATTCCAGGGTGGAATGCCTGTGTGTTTTTTCTCCGGATAATCCGGTTTCCTCCCACTTTCCACAAACAATACATGGCAGGTGAATGGAACACTCTAAATTGTCCTTAAGTGTGATTGTGAGCGCGATTGGTTGTTTGTCTGTGTGCCCTGCGACCAGTTTAGGGTGTTCCCCCGCCTACCGCCCGAAGACAGCTGGGATAGGCTCGAGCACTCCCGCGACTCTTGTGAGGCTAAACAGATTAGAAAACACACACACGCACGCAGACACACACACACACACTTATAGTCAAAATCCCCTGGGACTGGATTTAAAGATTTAAAGGTGAGTAAAGGGAGATGAAGAAGAATACCAATGCATTCAACTTGTTTTATTAGTAACTTTAATTTGAGACGTCACATTTTCATAAATAACCTTCATTTATTGCTCTCTCTAATCTGTATTTAAATGACAATAGCGGCTGGGTTACATAGTGCTTGCGTGGCAGTGCAGGAGAAAGATGGTGTTTCTTCACTAGTAAATGAAACGCAATACAGTGAACCCTCGCTGTATCATGGACTTTTAAGCGATCATTTGTTTTAACAGGATACGGGTGGTTTACAGTACACAGGCAAATCCGCATTCGGACTTGCGTGGCTTCAGTGTAATACCACATCTATTCTTGTGCAAAGGTTGTACGAGGCAACTGAACTTTTATTGTTTTCTGAAAATGTTGAAAAATTACCTGGGCAATTATGTTCTTAGGCTAAGGATGGACCTGTTTGTTGTGCTGCTGCTCCATGTGTGAAAGGAGTTGTTTGAAAGGTTATAATGACTGGAACATTATATGTTAGCATTGGGCTCGTGATGAAATGATATGGGTTGGCTGACCATTTCGAATGTCTAATATTTCTTTTGCTTTATGCCAATTTTACAGTAAATGTCAACTGGGAGTGATGAAGAAACAGCTTGAAGCAAGCACACGATTTCTTATCTGGAGAGCTGCGCCAGTGAGCGAGTATTCTCCTTTCCGTTTCTTCTTCTAAGTGATGTTCATTTTGTGACAGCAAGCATGTGATAACAGGCGCTAAGGAATACTTTTAAAAGTGTGTTTAATAACTTTATGATAAACAGGGGGTCACTGTTTAATACTGTTGTATTTTGTTTGTTTTTTTTCAGAGCTGGTGCTCTCTATTTAACACTTTCATGTCAGACAAACAGCAGTACCACCATCCACAGGATCAGAATCTATAGTTTGGACACAAACCTGATGCCTTTGAACCGGAAAACATGTCACAACATTGAGAGATTATGCGATGAGACTAACATATTTACAACAAGAAGAGAAGTGGAGAACGGACTTGAACTATTCTGAGTCTGATCAACACAAAAAAAGTGAAGTTACCAGAGCAGATATAATAAGAACAAGAGCATCATAGCATACCACAACACAGAGGGAACAAAGCGTCCCTTTGGCGCGGGAATAAACAAATAAGGCCCAAGACCCGATCGTTGGGATCACAACACACTAGAGACAAACCAAACAGACTGGCCATGCATGTGTTTCATTTTAAAGTTAAGAGCGTGAGAGCAATAGCAGTTGGAGGAGAGTTAACACTTTCAAGGTTAAGTACACGCTTGAGGAAAAAAAAGCACATTATTGGTGTACAGGTGCATTTCATTACATTAGAGCAGGGGTGTCAAACTCATTTTTTGTCTCGGGTCACTTCGGAGTTACCGCTTCCCTCGGAGGGCCAGTGGAAAATCTCAATGTTATTTATTACCCATGAGAGTTTGACATTTTGGTACAGATTTCAGCAAGGATCATGCAAGTTGACACACATGATTTGCTCCCGCCGGCCACATAAAATGACGTAGCGGGCCAGATCAGGCCCCCGGGGCCTTGACTTTGACACCTGTGCATTAGAGTATGTTTTTAAAAAAAGTCCACTTATTTCATTAGTTCAAATTGAAAAGTGAAACTCATATTCAACCAGAGGTTGTCAAACATTTTAAACAAAAAGTACCCCCGAAAAATATGCCATCAAAAACAAGATTTGACTCCTAAGTGTGCAATTAAGAATGTGTTCATGTCTGAACATAAACACCGGCCTTAAAAAAAAAGACGACTGATCCAATTAAATTGTATTACACTTTAAAGTTGAATAAAAATGGTACCTAAATAATGAAATACATGTTTAAAATAAACTGTTGTTATATAATAAATGCAAATGTATTGAATTTGAAAGTTAAATACAACTGAACTGTACTTAGGCAGTGATTCTATTGTGCAACACACGGAGAATCACTGTGTTAAGTTCACTAATGCACAAACATACTTATCAGAAGGCCAATATTGCGGGATTTTTAAGTGACTTTTTTTTTTTAATTGGTTCACACAGTTTACTTAATTACTCGCATGTTCTCGCATGTGTAAAGGAGAGCCAGTTCTCAATGCGCTTTTCAGCTGTTGAGTAAATGCCGGGAGAAGAGCAAAAGGCACTCAGAACAGACTCGCACAGGAGGTGCTGTCAGCCAGAGCTCATAAGTGGTCACTCACATGCAGACGTAACAGGACACCACGCATCCTCATAGCAGTTAAACGATAATATGTACAGAATGATCTGTACGTTTATCGCATTTTGCGGCTGGGTCTAGAATATCCACCCTGCAATAACCAGGGAAAGCTTCACTGTATTCCTACATTCAAAATCCTTTTTATTCCAGTTCCTATGTAATAGTGTAAGTTCCTGAAATGGTGAATGTGGGGTTTTCAATCGCCAAAATGTAATTAATAAAAAAAAAACCCTCATGAAATATATGTCTATACGAGTTTCACTTCTTGAATTGAACCAGTGAAATAAATGAAGTTTTCTATCTTATTGTAATTGTAACAATTGTGTGCTGTATTGTTTGACTCTAGGATGTTACCCAGTTCATGCTTTTGTCCCCTTGACACTCGGCTTTTATTTTGGACATGCCTTTAATTTTTCTGCTGGTTATGCCTGTGCATTAGTTCTGAACATCGCAGCCTCCCCTTTGTTGCAGCGCTGCTTTTTGTTGCCCTCGGTTTTCTCTTGGATAACAAGTAAATACAGAATCGTCATACCCCCTCCATCGTGGGTTCCGACAAGGTTTATATGAAAAGTGCTTTGTTACAGTTGCAGCTGTTGTGAAATGCTACATCGATAAAGTCGTATTGTGTTGTATTTAGATCAATCAATACACAGAAAGTTGTCCGCCTTTAGAAAAACTGTTTGTTTCTTTACTTTCTTTATTATATTTTGTTGTGTTTTTGTTTTTTTTAAATTGGTATTTTATGTACCGCTATGGCTTGATTTGGTAAGAGTTACGATATGTCCTGAAATTGTAAAAGTGAAGTGTCAAGGGTCCAAGAGCAGTATTTTTAAGGGTAGCGGCCATATGACAAGCAAGCCCCACAAAGATACGACAATGTACTTTTTTTCTGAGCATGCACACGATATGAGGAAAACAAACAGTCTGTCCATGTGAACTTGTGAATGACGACTTCTGTCCAAAGCTTGTTTTGTGTTTTTGTTTTTTTTTCTTTTCACAGTGTAATCACACAAAGGAGAATCTGACTACTTCCCGAAGCAGATACAGTGTGTAAAGACATTTACAAGGCAAAAGGTTTGGAGCTCACATGGCATCATTCACGTCCACGGGGGCCTTTTTTATTTTTTATTTTTTTTTAACAGCAAACAAAGAGTTCAGAAGCCTGCGTGGCAACGTCCTCTATGATGTGTCAGAGGGCCACGCCCTTGACCAGCGACGTCTCCAGCGTGACGGCGAACTCGTTGAGTGTGTGCAAGATGCGAGAGAGTGAGCACACGGCCGCGCGGTCGCGCATCAGGGCGCCGTCCTCGTAGGTACGTGACGTTAGGGGACACTCGGCTAGAAGGGGAAGCCACTGGGAGAGGAGACGGTCCCTAATAAGAGGACAGGTCAGCTGGTTAGTCATTGAAGACAGATTGATTTACTATGCTAATTTCTTTTTGCTCATCTATGGCATTTCCTAGTATACAGTATATTGGCCGAAAGCTAGTCGACTTATGTTTGATAAAATTACATGGTTTAGTTAAATATTTTGGTGTTTGAGTTTACAATGTTTGATTGTTTTTTTATTTTGCATCAGGTGTGTAAACTTCGACTTGGAGTGACAAACTTGAAGCAAGCATGTTTTGCATCGAATTAGGAAAACTGAATTGCAACCATGAATACAGGTGCAAAGGAATACTTTGCAAACCAGTCTTGCATGTACACAAAAAGTCTGACGTTATCCTTCCCATGTGAATGGTAATCACAATTATTCTACAGCTAACATTCGCTAGGATGAAAGATTTCAATGTGTAAAAAAAATCCTACATTCCTATTGTAATCAAAGCAGACAAAATTTGATAATTATAATAAGATATGAGAGCGATTTAAAAAATACTTTATATTACTTAATATACTGTATAAACAGTAGGTAAGCTCTGAGCCACACACAGCAATAACACCAGAAATATTATATATATGAAATCTGGGGGAAAAATGAATACTTTTAGTCTACTAATTCCATAATTCAGGTTTTGCAGCAGTAAACTGGACAGTAGCTACACACAATTATACAAATAATGGTATTATAGGGGGAAAGAAATCTATATACTGTACATATTTACAACACTAGTCAATGAGACTCAGCAGAAACACATTTCAGTAGACACAGGTGGAATTTGTATACAAACCTTGTACAAAAGTGCAAATGTACAAAATAAAGACATTTTAAATATTTTCATTTTTCTGTTTTGAGTAACGTCAGGAAAAGTTACCCAGGTTTAGGGTGAAAAATTGACATTAACTCTATTTTATTGCTGCCAAATTGTCAAATTAAGTCAAATTTGACCCAGGACATATGTCAGGAAGCACTCTGTAAATGTGCACACTTCCCCTAATTGAAACGCAGGTGATTGGGTAAGTGGGCATATTGCGGAGCCACTCACCTGACTCCCAGGCAAACCAACAGCTGGAACTTGCCCTCTTTCCCAATATTTCGCGGCGAGGCGCTAATGGAGTTGACGTAGTGGCAGAGCAAGTCGCAAGGCGGCTCCTTTATCAACATGGAGCCTGGCGGGTGGCCCAGCTGGTCAGCCGTCTCCATGGAAACCACAGCCTTCTCTATTCCGAAGAGACACAGAGAATTTTAGGATCGATATACACTGCAGTTGCAAGTGCCCAATTCTCATTGAATGCCTTGATCCCATAGTTGAACATACATGTACATTTGAAATGACACATATCCCATTTGTATAAGATGCCAAAACAAAAATATATTTACCTCTCACATTCACCAAATAAAACCTCCGATGTTCACCAGGATATTCTGACATGAAAAGAACCTCACACTAAAAAAAACTCTCTTGCACACAAAAAAATACTCATTCATACCAAAAAACTCACTTCATAAAAGTATCAATAACATAAAAACCACTCATGCAACCAAAAACGTCAATCATGCGGAAAAAAATGTCACAAAAAAAACCTCACATCAAACTGTCTTTCACAAAAGCTCTCACACCCCCCCCTGTTCCACACACAAATAACTTCACATACAGCAAAAACTCACGAAAAAAGCCTCATGCACACAAAAACACTAAATTATACCAAAAACTTCTCAGATGCACCAAAAAAACTGAATGAACTTCACAAATGAAAATAATTCGATCGTGCACCAAAAAATTCTCATTCTCATTAAAGAAAAACCTCACTCAACAAAAACCTCTCCAGTTCACTCAAAAAATTCTCTCACACACCCATAACACGCCTACTTTCACATAAAAAATGCCATAAAAACTGCACCTGTGCACCAAAAACCACTCACATGCTCCCAAAACTTCTCAACCCCAAAAAAAATCACACACACACACTAAAAAGACCAAACAAAAAAAAAAACCTCTGATGTGCACCAAAAACCTTTCACATGCACAAAAACATACCAAATTACCCTTTCACTCTTATCCTAAAAACTCTCACACAGTCAAAACCTCCGACTGAGACTCAAAAAACCTCACTCACACAAGAACCTCTTACATGCACCACAGAGATTCTTATGTACATCAAAAATCTCACACTCTCACCCCAAAAAAACCCCAACAAAAAACAAATCTCACTTTGACCAAAGAATCTCTAGGTTACACCCAAAACCTCGCCTAATCCACCCAAAAACGTTTCACGTTCTCTCACACAAAAACACACACCAAAAAAAAAAAAAAAATCCTACATTGTCCTTAAATCCTAATTGTATCACGGGAACCATGTCGTTTAAATCCAGCCTTAGTTTTGGTGTTAAAGTGAAAGAGGAACGGAATGGAATTAAAATGCCTGTAGAGCGAGACAGCTAGAAAGTATATGTTACACGGAAGAACACAGCACTCACCCACAAAGTCCCAAACAAACACATTTCTCTGGAAAAGACGGCTAGACTTGAAGCCATGGAGGAGGAACTTCTCCAAAGAGGGAACCAGTCCTCCCTCGCCACATAGCAACATGGTCAGGTTGCCTCTCTGCCAGAATGGAAAAGGGACAAGGAGAGACCAGAGTCAATTTTACTGGCATGTCCTCACACAAAAGACAACCGGCAATATTTTATAGTATTTGTACTACCATATTTATTATAATACATAACAATACAATGTATCACTGAAGGTGTTGATCCAAATAAGAGACGTTTGGCCTTGGTGGAGGTCTGCTACTCTAGAGATTTTTGGAAATCCATTAGCTAGTTAGTGGAGATGTACCTATTGAAGTGTCCAGTTAGCGCGTCAGTTCTGGAGCTCCATTACATTCAAATTCTGAAATCTATTCCACGCCTGGCTAGCAAAACAACATCCGAACGGATTTGCGCACATTAAATGATCAGCATCCCTGGCGAATATGATGTATTTTATTTAAATGTTGTGGGCTTTGTCATGTTATTAGATAAATACTGATTCTGAACTGCTCCACATGATGCCCACGGTCCAGTTCTGTGCTATCATGTTGTGTTTATGTGGTGTATTGACATGATAACGGTGGTATTAAGAAGTGGATTAAGCGAGGAAGGGCGGCCCGGTAGTCCAGTGGTTAGCACGTCGGCTTCACAGTGCAGAGGTACCGGGTTCAATTCCAGCTCCGGCCTCCCTGTGTGGAGTTTGCATGTTCTCCCCGGGCCTGCGTGGGTTTTCTCCGGGTGCTCCGGTTTCCTCCCACATTCCAAAAACATGCATGGCAGGCTGATTGGACGCTCTAAAATTGTCCCTAGGTGTGAGTGTGGGCGTGAATGGTTGTTCGTCTCTGTGTGCCCTGCGATTGGCTGGCAACTGATTCAGGGTGTCCCCCGCCTACTGCCCAGTGACGGCTGGGATAGGCTCCAGCACCCCCCGCGACCCTAGTGAGGATCAAGCGGTTCGGAAAATGGATGGATGGATGGATTAAGCGAGGAAACTCCTCATTTAAGGCCCAAGTATGATACTGTGTGAAACTGAATATATGTGTTAAATTACATTCACATACCTCTTGTTCAGGTTTGTGAAAGTGCTTAACAAGGTTATTAGCTGCCTCCCGCATGTCTTCATGGACTTCGACAGACAACACTCC
The DNA here is from genome assembly GCF_054856545.1 of Hippocampus guttulatus. NCBI lineage: Eukaryota > Metazoa > Chordata > Actinopteri > Syngnathiformes > Syngnathidae > Hippocampus > Hippocampus guttulatus. Next base: position 14,039,641 of record NC_141264.1, on the reverse strand, counting down.
TGTCAAACAAAAAGACGAGTACGGAGTAAGAAACATAAGAAGGCATGAAGACAAGTACAAGAACCGCCATTTATCACAAGAAATACTTTCCAGACAGTAATACAATAAAGAATTTAAAGAGTATTTTTCAATACGTACTCGCCCGGTTTCCAAGGGATCCCAACACAGCTCGTACACCTTGGGAGGGTGAGGCCAACTCTGGCGGGGTTCCAGTCCATCTTCCGGAATCCTCCTCTCCACCAGGTGATACCAAGTGACCAATGAGGACTCGTTCCAGGCTGCCGTCGCCCACGCCTTTACCCAACCATCGACCACAAGGGAACCTGGCAGGGAAGACCATGCACATTTAAAAACCAGAACGGGCAGGGGAAACAAAAGAGTTATTTTTACATTTTATTCAGTACATCTGCACAACTAAACGCGGTGCAAAATTAGAAATGTTTCTAAAAATGGAAACTGGGCTTGTATTTAATTTTATTATCTTGAGCAAGGTGACCTAATTTTGTGTCTGGTGGGGGTACCTAAACAAGAAGTCTCAAGCTGTCTGAATCCAATAACAGTTGAGTTGATGCTGACACAGTACACACAGTAAAGATTAGGACATCTGTCATATTCAGCGTAAATGAGAAGCATGTAGCATTTAAAGCATACAAAATTCTTACTTGTATGTGTGGCCCGTGATCTCATTGTAGACCATCACACAGTCAATGAGACACTTGGCCAGCAGGCCCGAGTTCTCCTGTCCCAGCTGCAAAGTGCTCAGTCGGCCCAGGTTCTTGCACTGGAACAAACACAACAAATTGTGAGGCTCGAGCTGGTAAGCAACTGCTTACGAAAACTCATAAATTGGGGGCATTTGTAAGCCAAGGTACTAACTTACTCCGAGAGGGCCTGCTATAATTTCATTCAACTTTGTTCCAAATGAGATCATTATGAAAAAAAAATGCTGATGTTTTATTCTTATCATTTTTAACAAATGCGTTCTTAACTATGTATGTGTTGATGCAAACCTCAAAAAAAATCTCTTGGGTATTCTTGGGGATCTGCCTCACTCCCGAATCTCCCATTTCTCCAGACACGCACACCCAGGGGTTGACAGTCGCCATGGCGATGCTCAGCTTCTTCATGGGGATAATGGCGACACGATAGGGAATGTCTGCAGAGAGGCGGGTTGTTTATGGGTAGAAATATTATTTGTGTCTATCTATCTATCTACACACAGACACACACACACACACACAATGTTTTATGTTTTTATTTATCCCGCTTTTATGTTGATTTTCAACATTATTCCTGCTTTGAATTCCTTCCACACACACTGGATTGTTTGAATGGTGCTGCACAAATAAACTTGCCCCGTCTTGCCGATGGGTCACATAAATTAACAAATGGGCGTTCTATTTGTATTGACTCACTGATAGAAGCAAAGGCGTGTGTGAAGCAGAGGTAGTCCACTGTGTTGAGAGAGAGAAGATGGAATAGAAACTGTTCCCTTTCTTCCTCGCACAGAAGGAAAGCGTGAGGCTTGTATAACTGTCTGCGTGGACAAACAAGAGCAAACAATATAGTCAAATAAGGCACCAGACAAAGATGGGAATTAAATTCTTTGTTTACCTAAGCAACTCCTGGTTTGTAAGCAGCTCTTTAAGGTGTTGTGAGAGCATCTTCTTCTCCAGGGCCAAGCTGATCCAGGCCCGGGCTTGTCCCACCTCAGACAGACCCTCACTCATTGTTTGGATAAACCTGAAAGAAAATGTTATGCACACGTTACGAATGTTAAATAGTAATTTATCATTATTAATTGTCAAGTATTGTTCAGAGTAATATTTTCTTTTTATAAATGTGTCAGGACCCTTGCATCATTTAAAAAAAATTATGTATTTTTTTTAATCAGTATTGTCCACTTTGACTTACAGTCGCTGATAGCATTAGCTAAGGATGCACAAAAAAATCTAAATAAACAGACGAATAAATAAATAAATCCCTGTATTGTCTAATTTAAACCCCTAATAGTTCTGTTTTTGTTTCAGATTTTTCTTTAACTATTATACCACATTTCACACCCCTTGTTTTCCTGTGTGTCCAAAATATACAGGGGTGAGCACACGTACCATCATTTAAAGTGTCCCTCATTAAAAGCCACACAACAAATAAAGTTCAGGTGTTCTACTCCACTCAACTTTCTTTATGTAACGCTTTCACACTAGTAGGCTTATCCTGACATTTTTGTAGTCACATCTTACAGCACAAGCCATGGTCCGCAAAGTGCTTCGAAAGTATCAGAGGGATCTTCTTGTTCAAAAGTATCAGTCAGGAGACGGGTTCAAAATCATGAATCATACATTGTACATTTTCCATCTCTTTTCCAGGGGAAAATGTCTGATTATAAGCAACAAACTTTCTTCCATTAAACTCTATTGTTACACACCTCATATCTTGGACTAAGGATCCTCTTAGAAGGACAGCGCCATCGTCATATGTTCTCTGCTCTGCACCTGACAATATTTGACAGGAATCAGAAACTGCATCTCATAAAAGTCGGAATGAACTGTCGAAACGACAAAGGATGATGTCTAGTTCATCACAGCATGTCATCCCAATCCCTGCTACCTGGAGACTCAGCGGGCACCTCTGTCTTCTCCAAGGTTGCCTGGAAATGAAGCAGGTGCGACCACAGAGCTGATTTGCCCTGTTTAAACACACCAACAGTCATATTTACCATGATACCTCTGTGAGTGTGCTGACATCATTTTCATCTGGCTGACATGAGGTCGCGTGATCACATCTGACCTGTTTCATCTGCAGACCGTGGCCCCAGGTTCTTTCCAGTAGGTCGCACAGACCGTGAATCAGCGTGTTCTCCTGCAGGCCAGTAATGTTGGCCTCCCCCTGACCCACTTCCACACTCTCCTTCCCCATCCTCTCCATCAACATACGTTTGGTCTTGAGATGCAGAACGAATTGAAAAGTAATAGAACAATTCAGGGTGTTTGTAAACAACACTGTAGACCACAAGTGTCAAAGTCAAGGCCCAGGGGCCAGATCTGGCCCGCCACATCATTTTATGTGTCCAGCAAAAGCCAATCAAGCATGTCAACTTCCATAATGCTTGCGAAAGTCTGAACTAAAATTTTAAATGGTCATATGTAATCCATATTAACAATGTTTGAACAAGCCATTATTCTTGACTTCTGATTTCAAAACTAGTTATCCATCAATTTGTTGTTCGCTGTGTATGTAATATGTGGAGGCAGTTAAACATGTATATGATTTCACAATCATCATCAGTCATAATGGCCCTCCAAGGGAAATCGTAACTGCATTGAGGGCCGCGACAAAAATGAGTTTGACACCCCTGCTGTTGACCATTTCACCATGATGCACTTAAGGTAGCAAAACGTCAAGTATTGTGAGAGAAAACAAACCCTTAAATGTCATCTGACCAATGCAGAGCGATTGAGCACAAAAGGGAAATGGCTTGAATGGTGATTTTAGCCTTCTCCTCGACAGTCCCAATTTGAATATGTCAAGTGTCAGTTGAAAAGATGCGATTATAGATGAGGTTCATTTCTACCAAAGAGACTGCAGTCACTGACCACAATTTACATTTCCACAAGCAAGCAAGGACATTCAGCTATAGTTAACATGCTCATTGACGGACCGGCGAATGAGTTTAATTTTGGTTGCTTGAATAAATGGCACAAATGAGCTCTATGGACGCTGAAATGGATGGCGCATCGTCCTCTTCGAGCAGGCGAGCCATTATGTTTTGCCAAATTACTCAAAGACAACCCAACCAAACATTTTTGCCAGAAAATGCGTCCCACAAAGCCAGTAATTTCAAGTGTCTAACTTCGACAGCAGACAGCCTGGTCATTTTCAGTAAATGTTTATGACATCCACTCGATTCAGCCTCCTCACCCACAGATTTTGTCGGTTAATTTCAGGGATGCAATTTATTTTCGACTGAAGTACAACTACATGTGAGCAATCGCTCATAACAAGAAGCAATTATTGATGCAAATAAGGCTTGAAATTGTGATGAAAATGTAACATTTTTTACCTGATAAAATATTATTCAAAAGCACAAACGTTTCTTGAACATTTTCTACATTTCATTCACTTTTGAGAGTATTTAGAAGGCTGGTGAAGTGGCATCGATGTCAAAAATTCCAAGCATTTTTATGAGTCAGCGTACAAGCACGGATATACAGTATCTGTATCATTGCATGCATTCCTAATTAATTAGTGATTCGTTTATTTAACATTAAAGAACATTAAGTATTAATAATCAAAGGGGAAAAAGCTAAACATTTTAGGGAATATCTGGTGGTGCAACCTCAGACAGTTGTCATCATTTTATTTGTGGTGGACATTTGCTTTTTGCAAACCGGAAGTACCCCAGCATTTGATGTTTGCAAAACATTATAGAAAGGTCTATTGCACAACTGGACAGCACGACAAAATGGCAATCTCACCACAGTGCAATAAAAATAGCCCCCCTGGCAGAGTTAATAATGACTTTTGTAGACCATCAAGAGCTCTCACCTTCAATCGACACTCACTCAGCAGCCCTTGAACAAACTCCCTGTGGGTCTGAGCGATGACTTGAGGCGACAGGTCCAGAAATTTCAGCTGGTTAAGATGCTTCCTTGCCAATGAGTGCTTCTGTGGAGGAAACCGAAATGAACAGACATAAGGAAATCACATTTTTGTACCGGATTGTTTCTGAATGCCAGACAAAGCACCTGTTTTTGTTCACCATCTGGTGCAGAGAGCTCTCCTGCTGCTGACATTCTCTTGGTATCGGATATGCGGGATGCTGTGACACGACTGGATCGCCTCCTCGGACGTAAACAATCAGACACTCAGCAGTGAAGAAATTACAGGCACAACGTGTACTTCTGTCTCATATTCAGGTTTTGATCTAAAACCCCAAACAAAGACAAAGTAAGGGAGTTTGCCATTCCTATACTTTTGGAGGGGACTGTAATTCTCTTTGCTTCATCTTTAATTTGATTGTCAACCTGAACTGGGAGTGGCAATAAACAAGTTGAAGTAACAAGTTCTCTTTTGCTCGCAAGTCAAAGCAAAATATCATCCGAGCAACATCTGATCTCTTGAGAAAACCGTAAGTCAGGTCACTCACAGGTCGAGCTACCACTGTATTTTTACTGACTATCCATATATGCTTTGTGACAATAAATATGACAATACGAGTAGCTTGACTCAGGTCGAAAAAAAAGATGGTGATCTTGAAAACGAAAGGCTTCATGTTCGATTCCATTCTGGTTTAGTCCCTTTGAGGACCCCACGAAGCTTCTGCTGTGTGCTAATGAGTCGTTGATTTTACGCCATCACTAATAATCATGGTGTGACTGAAGCAGAAAGAGCTGTGAATACATCAGAGCAAGCCAAGTGCAATATAAAAGCAGTCTATTTCCAATCCATAAAAATACAATCAAGCTGATTCGCAAGACTGATTTGGAAGAGTGCTCTGGATCAAACCTGTAACACAGTGAACTCCGGCTTTATGATGATTCAGTTCTTACACCAAGAATATACATTACATTTTCAAGCGATTGATTTGGATTTTTTATATATTGTGGTGCTCCATGTGTGTAAAGTAGCAGTTGTTTGAAGGTTGGCGCATTTTGGCCTTCCAGATATTGTACGTTAGCATTTAGCTACTGAACTTTTGTCAAATGAAATTACTGTATGTGATTTGGTTGAACATTTTGTTTTTTAAAATACAGTGTTTAATTCTCTTTTGTTGGCTGTATTGTATATCGTTACTGCTTCACGTGTGTTAAAGTGGCTGTTGTTTGAAGATTTATCATTTCTGATTACATCTATGATAATTTTCATTAGGATTAAGGTTGCAGACTTTGAAATGGTTTCGTTGAACATTTTGGCATTTAAAAATACAATGTTTAAAAAGATCCAGTAAAGTGAATTGAGCAATTTGGTTCTTAGTACATAATAGTTTGCAGATAATTGCTGAAAATGTGATAAAATTGAGAACACTGTCGTAATGTTTTGAACGTGGCTAAAATGCAGCCCAGTGACTTGATCTGAAACTTATCACCCGCGAAAATCTGTGGTTCACATCTTTTTCTGGCTGAATAAGTCATCTTACCTATTGCATAGCTTGGGCTGCTTCAGACATTGGTTGCCAATCGCGGATGAAAGACTCACTTGTTGATGCTTTGCGAGTGTAGGAGAACATCGGCCTGCAGCTTGGGAAAGTAGCCCGGCTGGTGGCGACCCTGGCCGATCCTCATGTCCAGGAGGTGCGGGTGTATGGCGGTGTGGTCGGCCTTCAGCAGCCGGCGCTCAATGGCCTGAGCTGCACGGGTGCACACACAATGAAAATGTAATGAAAACACAATGGTGCTTGTCACTAGCGTGAGCAACAAAGGCCTGTTTAGAGAAGATAGATCATCGGCAGCATTCAAATAATAAATCAACTTCATATTCAATTAACATTATTACACAGCATATACAATGGGTATACAGTGAACCCTCATTTATCACGGGGGTTACGTTCCAAAAAGAACCCGTGATAGGCGAAATCCATGAAGTAGTCAGCTTTATTGTTTACAGTTATTATAAAATACTGTACTATGTATATAATGCAGAGGCGATTGCTCTAAGACTGCAAGGGAAGTTCAGCTTCCCCTAAAATGTCAAAAAGTAAGTGATCAAATATATGTGTGTACGTACAATTGTGTGGACATGTCATTGACTAAATATGCGCTACAACGCGCTCAACTTTTGTTCCGAATCAGCTTCTTCTCATTCCCACAGCTTCACTGTGCTTCAAACTGTGTGGACGCTGAGCGTCGACCACGCGGACGCTGGGCGTCGAGAGAGTTCAGGGTAGGTTATCCCAATACATTGAAACGAGATGAGTCATTGGTTGAATGCTGGTTTTGTCCCGCCCATCGGACACTCAGCGTCTCTGGGAGTCTATGGACAGTGGCCGTTTATCGGCTGGCCTGGATGCTCAGCTTTTCTGCATGATGATTGGATGATCTGTCTGAGGCTGAATCTCTTTTGGATTGACAGCAATCACTGATCTTATGTGAAGTCATCCTTTTCATTTTTTTGAAAAGAAACGGAGAGTAGAATTCACGTCTAAATAAACGGACACATTTTATGATGTAGGCCGAAATTGAGCTTCCTTCCCCTCCTTGACAGACCAGCATCCGCCACTGATACAATGACACCAAAGACCAAAAATTTGCAAAGGTAAATTTGGCAAGCTGTACAGAGACGAGATGCGAAGACTGTTCACGTTGGCCAGTCCCTTAGCCAATCAGGATGCAGAACACAATTCACTGTTTAAAAAAAAGCATTAAAAACTTGCACCAAAAAATCTGTGAAACAGCAAAGCAGTGGAAGGTGAACCGCGTTATAGCGAGGATTCACTGGATACAATCAATGCATTCACTGTTAAATTAGCAGGTTTTCTGACACAGTATGTAAAGGAGAGAATAGCCACAGTGAAGTGTTTGTAGGAAATCTTGCGTCAAAAGTGAATACCGAGGACAATAGGTCCCTTTAAGGACCGACCACACTGGGTGGTCAACTGTTCATTGAAGAGGAGTCAAAGAAATGTTGTAATTTTACCCTCCCCAAAATCGACACCTGCTCTGTCTAAATATAGTGAGAATACATATAATTTTGCAGTGATTTGTTTTTTTTTCCAAATATATTTTTGTCTGATTTGAAATAAATTGTGAAACACTTTAATTATAATAAAAAATGATTTCTTAACAATTCTTTATTTATTTATTTTTTTAAAGCTAGTTTTTAAACTTGTTTAAAAAACTAAGAAAGCTGATCTTGTTTTCAAAATAAGTAATTTGTAAAAAAAATAATAATAATAACTTAGCTGTGTGAAATTTATTGTGATGACGAGTTGTCCTAAGTATGCACTTCTGTGGACCATTTGTTTGAGGACCAGAAGCACGGTGGTGGCAGTAACATACGTTCGTATACATCATATTTGTTCATGATTTTTTAAAAAGGATGCTTAATTTTCAACAGAATTGCCCGAATTGAAATTATTCCTCGTAGTCCAATTAATTTTCATAATACAATATTGGCTACTTAAAAGGGAGTGTTCATTTTTTACATCAAGTGGAATGAATAAAAATGGCTGAATGAGGATCAGATTGGAGGAAGCTCACAAAAACAGCTCATCCCCCACCACATTCTTTTGCACACCCCCATCTTTAATGCCCTTCCATCCGCACCCATCCCCCTCTAAACAGCCTTAATCCCACACTCGTTTTGCCTTTTGTCCTAATTGACTTTGATGTTCATATGAGCAATATTTTATTCAGTTTGATGTGCTCATGCACATTAAATCAACAGAATCATCATAAGAACACAAACCAGATACGTAACTGTGATAAAATCAGATTGTTTTGGTTTCATTTTCCCAATAATTTTCTTGAATGATCTTCAGTAAATAATTGATGTATCTTGAGAGCAAATGTCATGCAAATCTGAGGGGTGGTTTTCTATGACAGTATTTATATAAGAATTATGAACAGCAGGATTGTTTAGCTTTACCAAAAGGTGACAGGCAAAACCGCAACAGTGTTCTTGAACCTAACTCTCAGCTATTTTTCATAATCTTGGTAAATAAATGTATTACAGGATCACCTCGTCAATATGCTTTGTGATTAGGAAAATGGTACCCATAGTGGTTGCTCTCTCTCTCTCTCTCTCTCTCTTTCAAAAATTTATTGAACACATTGAAGTATACTTTTTAGATACATTGTAAATGCATTTGAGTAAAAAAAAAAAAAAAAAAAAGAAACTGCAAGCAAAAATTGCACCGAAAATACAGTATGTATTGTAGTGTCAGTGTACATGCATGTGCCTATAAAAGGTGACGCGTGACAGCGAGTCTGTGTGGCAGTTTTGTGCGTGAGTGCATGAGCGTAAGCTGTAGCCGACAGCATCTTCTGCGTGACAGTGCTCATTGTGTTTGTGTTTCACTGAATCCTTGAAAAGTGGATCGCTGTTTACGATGAACAGCAATATAGCAATAACTACTTGAAGCTTTAAGGTGCAAGATGACAATCTACAGCAAAAATGAGAGAGATTGAAGCTTGATGTTATCATTGTATATTTCCAGTGTACCTGACTCAAAAAGGGTGGAGCATTTCCTGTAGTGACTGCCGGGAGAGTCGACTTGGTCCGTGTCGTAGAGTCGCTCCCGTTCCAGGCGCCTGTCAAAAAGCTGTTGCAGTGGCTCGCGGTCAGCCCAGCGAGAGATCACCTTGCCGTCGGCAAAAGATGAAAACATGGACGTCTCCAGGAAGCGGGACAGGAAGTGCAAGTGGGTCACAGGTTGAGCTGAGAGGAAGGCACCCTGGAATAAGAAAAGTCCACAAAGAAATAATGTAGTTAAAAGAGATGCTACGTATGAAGCGCAAGATCCTAACATATTGACACAATCTGGCCCTATGTGAGCATTTTCACACCCTCGGGATCAATGTTGGATTAGTGTTTCCCAACCTTTAATGAGCAAAGGTACATCATCGAAGAAAACTCTTGCATAAAGTACAATAATGCACGGTATTGGCAAAACATGCGATAAGGGTGTTGAATATAGCGATATTCAATATGTACCCAAAGAAATTACATATTATTATCTAATGCAAGAAGAACATTTTTTATGGGCAAAATAAGGAACCTCAATGTCTTCTTTGTTAATTAATTGTAATGTCCCTTGATAATGTTCACCTATTGGATGGTGATGCAGATTTAAGGTTGCAATGGACTGGTCAAATTCAGATATAAGCATACAATTTCAAATGAAACTTAGCACTAGTCTTTGAGATATGCATATTGGACGGGCCTTTGTGGCAATTATGATATTTTTTCATTTTATTGTGCAGTCCTACTGTATACACAGTGCATTTTTCAGCATTGGCCAAATCACTTATTCATCGATATTTTTGGGAGGCTATTTTCCATTAGTCTCAGAAAATCCACCAACTCATGATTTTCTATAACGTGGCAAAAACAAAAGTCTGAAATTTTCAATTCTTTTAGTGGCCAAATCTTGTCTTGAGTGTCACGGCTCAATATTTTAGATGACAAATCCTTAAGTGTGCAATCAACATCATGCAGCTTCCCTGGTCAGTCTTGAGAAGTGACTCAAAATTGTCGGTGGAGATGTCCTTCAGTGTGTGGTCTGCTCGGTTGGTCATCTCTAGTACACACACTGAAAGAGCAGTAAGCGCACACATTCTTTTCCTTTCCCATGAGGGGACTCTCACATTTAAAAATAAGCATATGCTTACCCTTTATTTGCCCTGTAGGTGAATGTAATGAGTGTTTAATAAGTGTTGTGCTACCTTTCTGAGCTCTGCAGGCTGGTGCACTTCATGACCTTCAGCCAATTAATCCAATTAGATGCACATAAGGGTGAGCTGCACTGCCCTCAACTAGGACACTGCCAAACCTTAAGAGTTATTTATGTACTAAACAGTTATTTTTGTCAGTAAAACAAAGCTCTCTGATAACCTGGCAAGTTCGCTTGCATTCTGAACTTTAATGTGGAACAGGAGCTGCTATTTGTGCTTTATTCCAGAGTATAAAAGAACACCTTTTGTTTCCTCCGTTCCCTGTGGGGCGAATGTGTCCAAAAACAATGGCTCCAACTAGTACTACGTTTCCCTACTATATCGCAGTTCACCATTTGTGCCACTGTAGATTTTTAATACGGGAGACAAACATTCACTTTTTTTCACATAGATGCCAATTTTCAATTAGTTTTGCATTATCTGCTAGCGTTAAGCCAGCAGACATTCGACCAATTAATTGTCCAGCTAATTAAATTGGCCAAATGGCCGATATTTGTTGATTGTCATTACTAGTTTAATTATTTACATGAACTTGAAAACTTAATTTTATCTATGTATAAAACGAAAATTGTCTTAATTTTCACAAGCAATTGGAGTTGGAAGAGTACCACTCTACCACTGAACCATGCCGCCCCTTTGTCTTCACTTCTACAACATCCTTGGGAAATTTGAATATCCCATCGCTGACTCACTGGGAACTCGGGAGATATTTTTAGAATAGGCCTACGGGCTACTGATCTAGCCCTTAGCCCTGGTACGTCATTGTTGTTGTGGATTTATTCAATAAGTTTAAATGTGTCTAAAGTGTGCGGAGGAGTAAAACTTTAAAAAAAAAATACAGTACATAAAAAAGCAGTATGTGACGGATATCTTGTGACGGTGGGTGGGTCTTGAATGCATAGCCCCCACCTGCCCATGAAAAGGGAGCTTCACTGTACCTTGTCAAAGTTGAACGTTCCCTCGCGGTTACTCATCCAGGAATCCAAATCAAGTGCACTGTGGATCACAAACTCCTCATAGCGGCTGAACAATGTAGCGAAGCGTCCAGCAAACACCTCCCGAAGTTGAATGTTCATCTTTGCCTCACTCATAGCCTCCTCTTCCTCCTTCCACACGCGTTCCAGCGTCTTCCCTTCACCCGACATCTTGTCTCCTCCGCATCTCCAAGCCAGAGCCTGTAGCCTCTCCAGCGCCTCCAGTTCTTCGCCTCCGAGGTTTCCGTTCCTTCTGTCTTCCATTAGATCCTCCAGGACCAGGCTACTCAGATGAGGAGAGGCCGGGGTGAGCTTTGTGAGGGCGCCTCCCTGCAGGGGGACCCCGAAATGCTGCAGGATGTCACTCAGTTCCCGTACCAGCTCAGCTTGGTCCGGAAAGGCGGGGAGACCCTCCGGAGAATCCATGCAGTGGTTGTCAATGTCCACAAAGCAAAGGTTGGCCTGTGTATGAAAAAGACAATTTATTTTTTTAACTTCAACCAGCTTTTCATCAGATAAAAAAGGACGATGAAAGTATGCAGTATTTTGCATTTAATTCAAACTGGAAATGTCGGAAACATCCAATTAAGGGCCCGGATCAAGATTTCCATTCACTTTATAGATTCTTGCCAATTTCCATGAGAAAATGTCATTGATTTAGTACATTTTTATGTATCGAAAGTACTAGTGGTATCAGTTACTTGGCATTGGTGAGTACTCAAGAGTTGAGGACCCGTACTAGTATCTGTCTGAAAAAAGTGGTATTAGACATCTCTACTTCTTATTTATACAACTGTTGTTGGGGTGTAACAAAAACTAATTTGAATCGGCAAATGGGTTTTGAATTAAAACATGAGAGAGTATCAAACCGAAAGGAATCAAATCGTTCCACTTCAAAATATATCAAGCTATGTGTCGAAATGTCTTTTATTAGCGGGATAGGTCTTTGAAGGCAATGCCACATTTACAGTACTGGGTTCAATCATATGGATGTAAAATCATCACAAGAAACTCATACCCTCTCGAACTGAGCCGTACCATATCAAATGGAATCTTGATCCCTTTAAATCAGATCAAATCGAATAATTTCACTTCAAAATAGAACCATTCTTATGTCATATTGCAAGCCTTGCTTTGAGATATGTACAAATTATCTTTAATTGGAAAATAATACAATTATGAATAATAATTAAAAAACCCTGAGATAATAAAATTCAGCGGCAGAGTGGTCAACTGCTTATCACGTCCGCCTCACTTTGCAGTGGTGCAGGGTTCGATTCCTGAGGATCAGCGGAATAGAAAATGGACGGATGGATAATTAGGCTGTTTTGCTTAGGGCTGGCACAAATTACGGTAATAGATCATTTCAAATCAATCACCCTATTGATTATTTCATTGATTAATTTGCAAAAGGTGAATGTTTGATTTGAAATGATTGTGCAGAAACACGTAAGAAAGTGTCACAGTCCAAGTAGCACAGTTCAGTCAGCTCACTCAACCTTGAGCACCGACCTCTGACAGTCAGATTAAAGCCTCAGGGGGGAAGGTTGGAAGATGCACGCTAACACAGCCTGACTCAGCCTCATACATCATACTACTCTATTCACTTCCTGGTTTGTTTTGAAGGTTGTTTCCCACCCCGTGTCATCAAATTGCACCAAAAAAAAAAAAAAAGAGATGATTAATTCACATGAATTATTCAGTATCTCTTATGCTCATGCACTGCTGCTTTCATCCATGCCCCCAAGTGACTCGGCTGCCTTCTTTCTGAGGCTCGGGCAAGATGCAATGAGGTCGCACGATTGATTGGAGTAGTGATCGTGGTGGGGCAGGAGAATGCACAAAGATCGGGTTCAAGAAGGAATAGCACGCAAGAACACATAAAATGTGGCATAAAATGTAAAACAGACTTTTTAATGACTTGTTTACAAATCAAATGGAAACTTTAGCGACCGTGTAAATCTTTTGTTACCTGCCTATTTTTGAAAATGTGTATGAGTGTGTGCTTCTGCACATCGCTTACATAACATCCATCCATCCATTTTCTAATCTGCTTTTCCTCATGAGGGTTGTGGGATTGCTGGAGCCTATCCCAGGAGTCTTCGGGCAAATGGTGGGGTACACAATGAACTGGTTGCCAGCCAATTGCAGGGCACACATAGACGAACAACCATTCACACACACAATCACACCTGGGGACAATTTAGAGTGTTCCATTAACCTACCATGCATGTTTTTGTAATGTCAGAGGAAACCGGAGTACCTGGAGAAAACCCACGCAGGCATGGGCAGAACATGCAAACTCCACACAGAAAGGCCGGAGCCGGAATCGAACCCTGCACCTCTGCACTGTGAGGCGGACGTGCTCACCGGTCGTCCACCAGGCCGCCAGTTACATAACAGTGGTGCTAATATACATAGAGTTTCATCAGCCATGACTTGGGCTGTACAAAGATCTAGAGCCACTTTCAAGCTATGGCAAGAACCCAGCGGCGCCTTGACCCAAAATAAGACCTTGACCAAAAATAAGACCTTTTTCGAGTTACGAGCTTTTGCTTGGTCGTTTTTGTGAGACAACATTTTGAGAGTTATGAGTGAGCTTCAGATACACTGCCACTTTAGTGAAGTGAAAAATAATAATAATAAATTGAGTGAGTCAGGTCGTCACTGTGATGCCATTTTGTGAGGGCAAGGAGAGCCACTGTCACTGATGCATTTGAACTGTTTCATCAAACACACAAATGAGAACACTCGCAAGGAGTCGATGTTCACACTGAAATAACCAGACTCCAATGTCACTCACTAGGCCATGCCACTTACAAGCGCATGTTCGACATGCCAATACTACAGTATGAACAGTACAGTAGTTCCGTTGTTAAGTCAACTGGAAAGTATTTTGAAATGTGGGGGAGGGAAGAAATTAAAAATTGTCTCAACATCCCGCAACCCAGAATTCCAAATGAGCTCCTAACCTCGTGCGGCAGGTGGAGGGAGGCTCGCTGAGCATCATCCCTGCGCTGGATGCCCATTAGGAAGGGTACAGGAGCATCCAGCAGGTGGTGTAAAGGTGTGGAAATGATGGGAAGGTAGATGTGCTGCCACTGGAATGGGAACAACAATGTGGTGATGCCCTCAGCCACTGTCATCAAGCGCTGGTAGTCTAAGGAGGAAGAGGAGCAGTAAAGATTAGCGACACTCTAAACTAGTGGTTTAACTTTTTACATCAAGTACCATGTCAAAAAAAAAACACTTGGCTTAACAAGTACCGCCATAATTAGGGCCTGGCCGACTAATCAGCCTCCAAAAATAATCTGCAAAGCGCTTCATTTTTTTCCCACATTTTGTTATGTCACAGCCTCATTTCCAGTGGTATACTTTCATTTTTTCCTTCAAAATTCTACACACAACCCATTACATGTAAAACGTTTTAGTTTTTTACTCATGTACATATGACGTTTGACTTTTTTATTTTTCTAAATTGGCAAAAATTTCAAAAACAAAACGTTTTCACATTGTCATCATGGAGCATTGGGTGTGAAAATCTGAAGAACAAATTTAAATTATTCCATTATGGGATGAGGCTGTAACATAAGATGTGGGAAAAAGTGAAACACTGAATATTTTTTGGATGCGCTGTATATTGTCAAAGAACACAGTTTTCTGTGGGTCTGAAAAGATCGGTCCCAAATGCTCTAAAACATCTGGCCAGCATGGGGAACTCTCCTTTGAAAACGACAGGCTGTGAATGACTCAACAACATCCCATCAGCACCTCTTCTATTTTCACAGACGATTGGCCAACTGTACCTGATTCAAATGTTAATACAATTGCTAAAGAAGATCTTCATACCTTGAGAGTAGAGCAGTATTTGCGTCTCCAGGAGTGAGCAAGTAACCAGTTGTACCATGTTGTCCACACCGAGCAGGGAGAAGGCTTCTCCCAGAGGATACTCTGCGAGCGGAAGCTCACAGGGGCCAGGCCGTTGGCACAAGATGGGGCCCTGCACGCCGTGAAACCTTAGCGAGCGGCCGGGCGGCGGCAGGGGAACCTCATAGAGGATGTTGTGGATGTAGCTTTCCAGCGGTAGAGGTGGTGCCGTTTGGGAGGCGACGGCTTGGTGCAGCTGAGACAGGAAGTGTTGAGACGCTCCAAGGAAAGGGAGCGGCGTAATGAGGCAGAGGGCTTTGGACACATACAGCGTGTCATGAGACGGGTCAAAGGAGCCGGTGCAACCCAGACAGGTGGCGGTGGCATTGCCGGTGGCTAGAGACTCGCCGTCCGACTCATCCAGGCTGCTCACCAGCGAGTCCATGCTGGAGGTGGAGGGCGAGGATGCGGACGAGGAGGCGGACGAAGAGGAAGCGGAGTGGTGCTCCACGTGGTGCATCCTGTGAAGGGTCTGCATGGCTGTGATGATCTGCGCACCCGTCACCTCCTCGTAAAAGGTGTGGACAAAGCCGTAGGAGCGCGAACCATCCTCAAAGCCAACAGTGAACGAGTGGAAGTGAGACTCCAGGCGGTCAACTTGAGTGCGGAAAGACAGACCCCTCGGCATGCAGAGCTGATGACGCAGGGGGTGAAAGACAACAATGACAAATTATTATAGGATAGTGCAATGTTTCCAACCTTTACTGAGCCAAAGCACATATAGAGGTGCCTTGACTTATGAGTTTAATTCATTCCATGACAACTATGACAACTCAAAAGTCATACGGCAAATCATCTTTCTCCAATGAAATTAAAGGAAATACCAATCATACCTTAAATAAAACACAACCTTAAAAAAAATGGTAAAATGTTTTTTACAAAGAAAAGAAACAGCACCCTATAGTATTTTACTTTTTAAGAAAATACAGTAAAAATATATTAAAAGAGAATTGAAAGAATTACATTTTTGTATATACCCTCATGATCTACCATTGAACATTTGAGGGTATGAGTCAAGGTCACAACCTGCTCAACGCCGATGCATTGACACTCAGCTTTACGAGACGAGACTTCTCATGTGAGTTTAATGTTGATGTTGCATCTTATTACACAGTAGATATATGAAACATTTGAGCGCCATAAATCACTTCTAAACTGCAAAGAAATCTCATGTATTAAATGAAAACATTTTGGGGCGGCACAGTTGTCAACTGGTTAGCACATCGGCCTCACAGTGCAGACGTACAGGGTTCGATTCTGGCTCCGGCCTTCCTGTGTGGAGTTTGCATGTTCTCCCCGTGTCTACGTGGATTTTCTCTGGGTACTCCTCCCACATTCCAGAAAACACGCATGGCAGGTTAATGGAACACTCAAATTTGTCCCTTTGCGTGAATGTGAGCGCGAATGGTTGTCCGTCTATGTGTGCCCAACAATTGGTTGTCAAAAAGTTCAGGGTGTATCCCACCTACTGTCCGAAGACAGCTGAGATAGGCTCCAGCACACCCGTGACCCTTGTGAGGATAAGCGGTTCGGAAAAATTTAAAACATTTTGTACCAATTAACTGAAATTCTGTCACTCCAAGTTGAACAAACAGAGACAGGAGATGAAGAAGATCTTTTAGCTGTTATCATAAAACAATGAACAAATTCGGACACTTTCTCATTTACAGAAATGTGTACTAATTCTAATCACTATTATTCATTTTCAAACGTCAAAGTTTTCCTTATTAGGTGAACAAAATCGAGATTCTCACCATGTTAACTGCTTCCTTATTGAAGGGGTTCCTGTCTGTGCTCTTGGGGTAGTGGACCAGAAGCCTAGATTTGAAGGAGCGGTGGATTGGACTCTGCTCAAAGCTCTCTCCTGAAAATCAGTCATGAGAAAAATGGATTCAACTGATGCCAAATAGGTGGAAAGCGGATATCATAAATTGACAATCTCTACGAGGATTTACAATAATGAGCCACACATAATCTGACATCAAGGAAAAGACTTAAAAGGGAACTCAAGTTGAAAAATGTCATTGCAATATGTTGTATGTTGTCTAAGTACACTCTCACAAAAAAAAAAAGTCTACTGCAGAGGTTTATTTATATCTGCCAAGGTACAATCCTTTTGCGATGTACCCTGTAAGGTTCAAATAAATACAATTAAGCATTGTTTCTGATTAGGAAAGGAATACAAATGGTCCAACTGAGCAAAGAAACCATGGTACCTGAATGTTTGCATATAACGAAACGAACAAATGCTAGGCCTACATGAATGCGGCCGAATAATGCAGCCAAAAGCACGGCCTTCGGAGAACACAGCCTATGAATTTGGATGCAGCCATTGTGTTCGTCCTTGTTCTTCTGATGGAATCTGGCAAAGTAGCTTGATTGTGTTTTACCAGGACCAACAGTCTTTGTCCGTCCTCTACAAGGAAAGCAATGTGAATTGATGGTGGCCAGATGTTGTAGGCACTAAATGCTGACGCAATCTAGCAGTGGGCATCTGAAGCGCACAGATTTTAGTTGGTATCTCAACACTGAATAATGTTTAATTTGTTTCTGTTTCATGTGTGAGTTATTTAATTTCAAGTGGGAGTGAAAAATAGCTTTAGGCAAGCATGCTTTCTTTCTTCTGTGGAAATATGCGTGAGTGAGAGTGAGACCAGGTGCTCAGGAAAACTTTAAAAACTGTTGTTTTAAATAAATGTAAATGAACAATGATGTAGTGGTGCATTCGCTGAGCAGACAGTGTCGGTTCGGTTGCCACGCCGTGAAATGTCCGTCTCTACATGTGCACTGCAACTGACTAGTGAACAGTCCAGAGTGTAGTCCACCTTTCACCCAAAGTCAGATGGGATAGGCTTCAGCGCCCTACAACTCACAAGTTAAGTAGCCTTGAAAATTGATGGATGGATGGATTGTGTTTACGTAAAACTATACATATAAAATCTCTCTAAATTGCAGATTTTCACCTATTGCAGCTGAGTCCCATTGAATAAATGGGGGTTCACAGTTGTAGTTTTTCCTGAGTGGGTAACTCATTCCATTTTTAAGCACCAGACTGGAAGCTTGGTGGGTGCGTATTAATCAGTAAGACAAATTAGTGTCGTGCTAAGAGGTAGAATGAAACCTTGGAAAAGGGTGCCACGTCGCCATAACAGCCATTTCCACCATGGCTTTAAGGGCAGGCATCAAGATGACTCTCACTTCAGCCAATACATCACACCTGACACACGCAGCTTGCATGGTGGCGTGCAGACAAGAGAGACGTGTGTTTAAAGAGGGGGTGGATTGAGAGTGACAGAGCGAGAGAGGGGGAGAGAGAAGGACAGAGAGACACAAGAGGTGGAGTGGAGGGGAGGTTTGTTTCAGCATTCTAATGAAAGCTTAATTAAATGGTTGCTGTTGATGTTAAGGCGGAATTAGGGTGTTTCCTCATCTTAACATCTGAACAAGCAGCTCAATATACACTGGTCTCATCCTAGTGGTACAGTATACCCAAACGCACGTCTTTATCAGAATCACTGTTGTTATTCTTTAAGAAATACAGACTCTGCTCTCAAATTATAAGAACGTATCCAATAATTTTTTCACAATTGTTCCATGAGTTAAGCACAGGGCTTTTTGCTAAAGTGGTCTTATTATTGAGGGTAGCGTTTGACAAGCCACTTGTACAGTATGTAAATAGCAAATACCGGTATGTTAAATTTTTCACAAAAAAAAAAAAGAAACAACGGTTTGGTGGAATTATAAACAGTTTGAAATATCAGTCTGTGTTAAAACCTTCAAGCTTCTACTAGAAAGCAAAAAAAAAAAAAAAGTCAGGAAAAGCCTCTTAGAACATCAGAACATTATTT
Source organism: Hippocampus guttulatus (assembly GCF_054856545.1). Lineage (NCBI taxonomy): Eukaryota > Metazoa > Chordata > Actinopteri > Syngnathiformes > Syngnathidae > Hippocampus > Hippocampus guttulatus. Next base: position 14,020,498 of record NC_141264.1, on the reverse strand, counting down.
CTGGTTAATCAAAACTACTTTAAATGGTGGCAAGTGTGTACTTATTCCAATTTATAGTAACATAAGTTTTCTTTGTTTGTTTGTTTGTTTGTTTTTTTCTTACCACAGCCACATTCCTGTTAAATGAGGGTGTGCACCCCCCTTTATCTCAATTGGCTATTTTTACCTGCTCTTTTAAAAAAAATGTCGTTTTTTTAGAAACCAAAAAACCTGGCATTTGAACCAGCATGTGTAGACTTTTTATATCCACTGTATACTGAAATGATGATGAAAGAATGTCTTCTCACTTGTCACTCGTCACAGAGACCTCATTTAATAAAAGTTTCTGACCAAACAAGTGAAATTAGATATTTTTCAACAGCACACCCCGTGATCTCTCTTGGCATCCATTGGAGGAGCTGCAGCACAGTGGTTGGTAATCATTGGAATAGAGACTATTGACATATATCAGAGAGATTTATTTGTGCTTTAAGTGTCTCGTCTGGTTTGACTGAACAGCAGCTGCACAAGAAAGACTCGCCCATGCATCAACACTTGAGCAGATGAGGACACACATATCAAGTGAAGGAGATTAAAATAGCAGCCAGTATCAGCTGCTTCGAAGGCTTCTTATAGGCCGTAGGGGAAAGTACTGTACTTAGAGATTTTTCAGGTATCTATACTTTATTTGAGGATTTATTTTTCTGATCATTTTTTACTTTGAACTATTTTGTGGTTTATTTTAGGTAGGTAGTTATAGGGAAAAATGGCGAAAATTGCTCTGCATCCACAAACTGATTTGTTTTATGCAGTGACAAAGCATGTGGTCACTTGCCTTCAGTGGCATGGACGTCGGAGCGTCAGCTGCATCGTGGTAGGAAATTTAAAGCTGCATACTGGCTAACTAAATTGAAGCATCTACAGGTTGAACAACAGCGGTTTCAGAATTGACCCCTGGAGAACCTCACAGGTCAAAGTCATTTGTTCCGATGTAGTGACCAACTTCAACAATAATTGATAGTAGAGATTGATGTGTACATTTTCACTTTGGTGCACTTCAGAAACTGTGTTGCTGTTTTGTTTTGTTTTTTAATTTAAGTAAAATAGTTGAATCAGTACTTCTACCTAGACCAGTCTTTTTACACAAATATCTATACTTCTACTTAAGTAGATAGTGAGTACTTTGATGGGAAGTGTCATGCTTTTACAACACAATCGAGTCCTCTCCCGAAAGGATAAAAATCGATTAACCTTGGAATTTTGCAAAAGTGACAAATGTATTTAGCTTCGACTTATTAAAGCAATGCAAAGCCCAAACGTGTGGTCAGAGAGTCCTCATTATCCGCTGATGTCATTCTCCTTTAAGCACCCCCATGACCGTTATCTGGCGTGAATGGGTCAAAGCTGAAGCCTCAGCCAGCCGGCATTCCAACGGGCAGCGTCATGTGAAATTTGATTAGGCTGCACAACACACTGCACTGCATTGAGAAACCAACAACAGCAGATTGTTCCTGGGTGCTTGGAAAGTCTCTAATGACTCACATTAGAGAGCAACACATCTCATCACATATAATTATATGAGAAGTGTTGTTTGTGTAGAATAATTTCAGTTTAGGATTTCCATGAATGAAATGATAATGACAAAGCAAAAGCTAAATAATCCAAATAATATCAAGAACAAAATTGAACTGCAATTGGATGAGTGCTGAATAGTTTTGATTGTTCATTTACAAATTCTAATAAAGATTAAAAACATTTAAAACATGTCTTGGAGGACAGTTTAGTTGAAATCCAGTTCATCAGGGATTACATACCACACCCACCTAGAAAAGAATCTGATACAGAAAGACCACAATGCAAACTAAATGCCAGTAGACCGCAGTGCTGTCCAGCATATTGTGAGACAACATAGTAGTACATTGAAGGCGTGAAACGTGAAATTTGGACTTGCAAAAGTATTAACAATAAAACACGTTTAGTAGTTTGTGATAAATGTTAAGTGTAGGCAGGTAGCCTACTTAACAAGCAAAACAACAATGGCATGGCTTGTAGCTATTGTCCTTTGTCATTATATTAGGACTGTCACTATACAATATTTTAGAATTGATTATTCTATCCACAAGTCCATTGATTAGTCGAATAACATTTTATTTTGCATTGCAGTGTGTTACAAAACCGTTTTCACCCCATTATTGTTTTTTAACCAATTAGTATTGTTGTCTGTTTGGTGTTTTATACGGATTAAAAATACAACTGAAAAACAATGAAGCAATATCACACAAGAAGGTTAATGTTGTGCCCACCAAACCTTTTGAAACTGATTCAGTTACTGGTTCGGTCATTGTTTTCTAAGGGAAAAGCAGTTTGCAAATGTCTTATGTTGATCAAACACAAATGATTATCGGTCTCTTTTCATGAAGGAGTAATCAGAGAATACAGTAATTGCTGTTGAGAGGCTGCAATCAGTGGATTTGGACAATTCTAACTTTAACGATGGCACTAAACAATAACTCCCTGAAAATAGTTGACAATAAATTTGACAATCAATCAGTTGTTGATTATTCGAGTTATTTTACATCTCTTCAATTATATCACACTTTACGTGACAGGTCAGAACTGTGTGCATGTGTATCTATTAAATAACCGCTTTAAAAAATACATGCTTGTACTTACTCTTGCAAACCTAGCTTAATTCAGATGCTTCTATTTAGCCTGGCCATCGCTCTGTGTTAAAATTAACTGGCTGATCACATCAAGGATTTACTTCCTCTCTTTACAATTACGTGTGCCTTTCCAAAACATGTCCTGTCAATTGAATTTAACATTGTGGACTCCAATTAACATGGAAAAGCATCTCTAGAGTGAATAAGAGAAATAAAACGGGATGAGTCACATTTCAAATTTCACAGTTTTGTTTCATCCAAAACATGTACATTGGCCACTTGAAAGGTATCGTATCCATTGAGTTAATTGAAAAGAATCATGAACCAATGTCAAAACAATCCTCACTAGTGATCCTGCACATAAAGTAGATTTCTACTCTGATGGAATGAACCAACAAATTCAACAATCCAGTTCAGGCCGACTAAGGCCACTCGAAAGGGAACACAACCAACATGGCATTGTTGACGAATATGTTGAATTATGTCATGAATTCAAAGAGCAACAGGTTGCCATGTGACACATTTAAAAGATTTCCCATCAAGTCAAACAAGTGCATTTATTTTGTGACATAGAATCTTGTTCTGATTGGTTGCATTTCACAGGGCAATTATTAAATATTGTTGGTAGCAGAGTACCGCTGAGTGAGAAGTGAAATAAAGACACTTAATAGACAATAAGAGTGTCCGTGTATTATTTACTATGGAAAACAACAAATAAAGTCAAACATAAGATTACTGCATGGCATGAGAAAGCTTGCATGTAAAATAATTTGAAGTTGTCAGCGATTGTTGAACTGCTTTTACTGATATTTTAGATTTTTGCCATGGCATCATTTCACCACTTGTACCGAGGTACTTTCTGTGGGTATAATATCCAAGTCCAAATTTTGATACCGTGTCAACACTAGTTCACTGTACTGCATGTAGTTATTTGAGGGGAAGAGAACAGCGGTCTTATATGTTAGGCTATTGCATAATAGAAGAAAGTGTTCTGAAATGCACTAAGCTGTTGCTCTTAAATATGAATACAAGTTTTCACATTTCTGTTGACATTTCATTAAATCTTTTTATGGGTCAACACCAAAGAAATCTGACCTTTGCTACAATGTAGTCCGTGTTCAGCTAATATAACAGTGTAAATTTACTGTTGCTTCAAAACAACCCAACACAAGGCCGTTCATGCTAAAAATGATGCCAAGAAAGTACAGAAAAGAGCACCATCCCCTCCCTTTGGATACAGTGCACAGCGGTACTGTATTCCAACCCCAAACCATTTCCAAAATTAGCAGAGCCTTCCTAAAGAATGTGAGTGTTTGTCTTCAGACCGAAATCCTATTGAGCATTTCTGGGGTATCATCACATGGAAGGTGGGGAAGCACAAGGTCTGTGGAAAATAACTGTAACGGGACAAAATGTTGACACTTTAGGGCCAATCACGACTCACTTTTGTCGCCAGGTTTCTACATCAATGTTAAGCGTTGAGTTATTTTGATTGAAGTGTCAGTTTTCACAGTTGGGGTGTACACGCTTTTGTGAGATAATACTGTATGACATTAAGACTTTAACTCTCCTGCTTCGTTGCGGCTTAAGGCCCAACGCTCACATGCAGCCAGGAAATCCCTTGAAGGAGTATATCCTGCTGCCGCTTCTGCTGCAATGGCGAGGATATGGCCTGCTGTTACATAAGCAGATTGGCAGCGCTCGCAAACACCCGAGCCACGGAGCGGTCACCCTCTCAGGAGGGAGTCAGCGATTAAAGGCCATGCCGGTTAGTTATATGACTAAAATCATTGGCAGCTTCAATCCCAGCAGCGCTATTTCTTCCATCCCCACCAGCATTATGATGCCTTTGGCTAGTGTCGCTTTTGATACCAGACAAAGAAAGGGCGATTGTTTTTTCCCCCCATTTCTAACAAGAAAGTGATGTGAGATGTTCCAGACGTCACTTTTTCTTGCAGAATTCGTCTCAGTTGAGTATCAACGTCAGGGTGAAAAACAATAGACATTTCCCATTCCTTTTTGGTTAACCTGAAAATAAAACCCCGCTGGTCCCCTCGACAAGACAGGAGCATCTGCCTGCTCTATTGTTTTTGCCATGGCAACCCCTTGAACATCTCACCAACATCAATCACACAAACACCTTTCCCTATTCTCTGGATTCAGGTGAACAAAGTCGGGCGGGATTGTTTTCAGATGAGACGGCCAGACAGGTGATGAGACAAAAGAAAGGGCAAATGAACCATTTGGGATATTAGGGCTTTTTTATGATGGAGATGGAAAAATTCCAACCATTAATAACACAAACCAAGTTGAGAAGGATGTTCCAAACACAGTGCCTTTACTGAGGGTTTTTTCTGGTGGGGAGTTCTAATAAAAATATATTTGAAAACAGGGCTCTAATGTTTGATTTGATGTGCCTTTAGAATAGTGGATAGCATTTATCAAAAAATAATGGATGACAAAATGGGGGCTAATAGGCTCGGAGGTGTATATCATACTGTAAACAACGACACTTTACACACTAAATTGGCCATATTCATCTCTGAAACACCCGCACATTGTCATTTAAATGCTTTCATGTCGAGTATCGATGTTGCTACCTGCTCCATCATCCGGCTCCAGGCCTGTCTCCGGGTCCAGTCCACACACGACGAAGTAGTGGGCAAAGCGGCAAGAAGCCGATCCGGTGGCCGCCGCGGTGGTGCTCATCCTCGGTCAAGCGGAGAGAAAAGCTGTTTGGAAATCAGTCTAAATCTTCCGCTCCTGGCTCAACATAGCCGGGTCGAGTCGATAGCTTCGGAAGAACGTCGCCTGCTTCCCGGTCTACCGGCTGGGTGTTGTTCGCGCGGGGTCCGGCTGCTGCTAAAGTGGCGGAGTAGCACCGGATGGTACGACCGTCATTTAGTGTGGGCTGTCCGGGGGAGGAGGCAGCGTGTCGCGCCTAGGGAGGAGGGAGGTGCGGGGGGAAGGAGAGCCCAGTGGGATGGGATGGACTCTGGAGGAGGAGGACCTGCCGTGACCATTATTGGAAAAGCTTCATCTATGTTCTTATTATTAGTATTAGGCTGTTATGAAGAAAATGTTCACGTGAAGATTAAAAGAAAGGTGGCTAAAGCAATGGGAAGAACACAACAACGGATGGGGTTTTTTTGGGGGGCGGGGGGGGTTGTTTTATTGAACACAAATAAAGGTTGGAGAAGTGTAATCGAAGATTTGCAACAATTATATCCAGATTTAAAATTTTGACATTATCGGTAGACTGCACGCTAGTTCTAATGGCAAAGCACACACGTGAGAGATGCGATAAATGTGAATAAGAAACAGAAGAATGTTATACTGTAATGCATGGAAAGAAAAAGAAAACGTCTTCTTTCAGCTTATTTGCGACCTCGGTAGAGAAAAATGCGTTAAAATGTTTGACAGATAACAAGAGGATTCAGGAAATAAGGTCGAGGATGTTATTCCGGTACAGTAATCCCTTGTTTATCGCGGTTTATGGGAACCAAAACCACCCGCGATAAACGAAAATCCGTGAAGTAGCGACCAATTAACATATATTTTTTTTAAAACTGCCCCACGTGGGCCTTTGCGCTTGAGCAGAGCGCACTAACACACGCGCACACACACACACACACACGCACACGCACGTGTCCCACGTGCACCTTCCGTGCTTGAGCAGAGTGCGCACACACTAGCACGCATAGTAAACAACACTTACACACAACACTTAAACACTGATTTTTATGGACTTCAAAAAAAAAAAATTATGAATGTTTGAAAAAATCCGCGATGCACCAAAGCCGCGATAAACAAAGCGTGAAATAGCGAGGGATCACTGTATATTCAATAAATATTTTAAACAAGCAAAAGCCACTCACCCATTCTGAATATGCTTATATTTATATTTTATAATTTATATTTACTTACTTTTTGTTCTCCTATTTCTCCCTTTCATAATTGTTCCTGCTGTAAATTGGCAATTTCTCCATTGTATTGTCTTCCTACTCCTTTGAACATAATAATTGTGTTGTATGATGACTGATTTCTTTCCTTTTTACTATTTTACTTACCTTACTTTCTGTCAATTTATTACTGTATATGTTTTTATGTTCAGTAAACAAACAAACAATTGTATTGCAGTGGTCCCTCGCTACTTTGTGAATCAGTTGTTGTGCATTTACTGTATTGCAGGTTTTGATTGTGACCAAAGTTCTACTATTTACCTGGCTATTTTGGGGTGTTTTCTTGCAGAAAAAACAAACATCTTGTGGCCGCAGTTGTGCGCTGACAAGAGAAATTGAACATGGGTTTGAATGTCATTGGTTAATTCTAAACTTAGCCACATCGAAGTTGTAAGAGGCTGTGCACTTGTGCAACCACATTACCACAACGGTTTTTGTACTGTATTCTACCACTGACCACTTTAGCTCTGCTTGACACTTTGCACATTGTCTCACAGCTGTCATTGGGTGGTACCACCACAAAACGGTACCCTTACATTACAGAATGTCCTTCAATACTTATTTGTCATGTTCTTGTTTATGATTATACTAGTGTAGCCTGTACTACCGCAGACAAATTCCTTGTGTGTTCTAGATACTTGACCAATAAAGATGATTCTGATTATCTATTATTTACCCCCCCCCAAAAAAAAAGAATTGATTTGTACAGGTTGTATGTAAGATGAATGGTAGAAACAGTTTTTAAATGATTTTCTCATTGTATTTTTGAGACACAGAAACTTGACAGTTGAACAACGGTGCATGGACTTTTAGATCCCACTGCACATTCAACACTGAATGTTACTGTCACTGTTTCAGGATACTTATGATTTAAATGCATGTGAACTGTCAATACAAGATGTTAGTGTACTTTGTTCAAGACCATACCAGTGCAATAACATAAACAAACCCGATATGAAGGCAATACAGCTCATTAAAAAATGACACTTGTCTATAGGATGGGCATTTATTGAAATATTTAAGCAGAACAATATTTAATTCATTACAAAACTGCCATCTCCTTAAATAAATACGATTAACTTAGGGGGGTGTCTACAGACAAACCTGTTCCTGAGCGATAAAAAGTCAAAGAAGTCAACATATACATTGACAATGTGCAGCATTTCATCACACCTGGACTGACTCGTGACATAAAGATGCTGTAGTCATGCAAGCAGATGGATGCCCAGTCCTCCCGCTAAACCGCACGGACCCGTCACGTCACAGCCTGGCACATTACACTAAGTACATAATGAGACTGGTAGTTAACATTCACTATCGGCTGTAATCCGCCAAATGTTACTGGAATCCTGTCAAAATCAGTCATCTGCGGACAAATGGCTACTCTTCTTTCATACTGCATTTCTGCACACGATATTCAACGCCCTCAAACATGATGTCTTTGTATTCCAAGTAGGGCTGGTAGAATTAACTAAAATATCCTGACTGGATGGCAGGAAAACAAGACTTTGGAGAGAAAAATGTAATGATCTGGAAGCAGACTATCAACAGGTGGGGGAAAATCATGAAAACAACAATAATTCATTTTTAAAAATCTCAATCTGGCTTTCTTAACATTTCTATCCGGCCATTTTCTGATCCGCCTATCCCCACAAGGGTCATGGGTGTGCTGGAGCCTATCCCAGCTGTTTTAGGGCAGTAGGCGGGGTTCACCCTGAACTGGTTGTCAGCCAGTCACAGGGCATACATAGACGAACAACCATTCACGCTTGCACTTAGGACAATTATGAGTGTTCAATCAGCCTGCCATGCATGTTTTTGGAATGTGAGAGGAAACCAGAGTACCCAGAGAAAACCCACGCAGGCACAGGGAGAACATGCAGACACGATACAATAAGGCCGGACCCGGAACCAAACTCTGCACCTCTGCACTGTGAAGTGGACGTGCTAAACAGTCAACCACCATGCCGCCCTTCTTCACATTTCATGAGAACAAAATCATAGAATTATGATTTTTTTTTTTGTCTTAAAAGCCAAAATATGAGAATTGTTTTTGTACAAGAATGTCAATTTTTAACGAGAATAAATAAGAAATTTTATAAGGAAAAAAAACTATAATCTTGTCAGGAAAAAACATGCAATTTGACAAGAATAAAATGGTAATATTAGGGTGAAACTATAATTTTAAAAGAAAGTTGCAATATCTGATTCTGATATTACAAGATTTAAAAATCTGAATATTTTAACAATACAGTTATAACTTTACAAGAAAAAAAAACATTTTCAAAATATAATTGCAATATTACAACGGATAATAATAATTTTACAAGAGTATGCTGCAGCTGTCATGTGAGGGGGAAAAAAACTCACTGATTTCAGAATAAAGCTGTAATATGACAAAAACAGAGGTAATTCTACAAGAGAAAAATCTTAAATTTAAAAAAAAAATTGCGGTCTTATGAGCAGAAATATAATTTAACCGATGTGTAATATGTGAAAAGAAATGACAATATGACCAGAATGAAGTTGTAATGTTATAAGAACAAAGTTATTGTGCAAAAATATATTTGTAATGTGAGGGAACATCATTCCTAATTGACTAACTTTTTCCATACAAGAATAAAAAGTCTTTAGTTTTGCAAGGTATAAAGCTTTACTACAATGAGCAAAAATATGTAATTTAATGAGACTAAAGTTAGAAGGAAATAAATAAAAAATATATTTTATATTACAAGTAAAAAGAAACATTTTACAAGAATACATTTGTAATGTTCCATGGGAAAAAAAACTGAATTACATTCCACAAGCGTAAACTTGCAATGCTGGATGAAAAAGGGGGATTTTACAAGAACAAATCTGTCATTTTGCAATAATTAACAAAAATATATTTTCTTTTGCAAGAATGGAATTTTAATTTTCCCAAAAAAATGACAATACTGTATTTCTAATGGAAAGTCATTCCTTAAAAATTCTGACTTTATTCTCGTAACTTTCTGACATTCTCTTATATTTTGTTTGTTTTTTTAAATCATGTGACTCCAGTCATCCTGCCATTCTTTAGAAAATGCTTCACATTCTCCTAAAACAGTGGGATGATGCAAGGAAAACGGCTCGCTTGAAATGTCACCAATATTAAGACAGTAAAACCAGTGTCCAGTCTTCCCAGTCCTGCCTCCCTTATTAACTGTACAAGCTGAAAAATAATGGAAACTAGCTGTTGATTTGGAGCGGCCAATATAGACGGGCCTGAGCCATTAATCAGCCAATATTAGCGCTTTCCAAATCAGCAAAATTCGCTACATTAACATGTCACAGCATAACGCAAAAAGAATGACGTTTTCCCGCCTTCCCAAATAAAAATCTGCAAAATTTCGACCGATTTTTCTCTCTGTTGTTAGGTTAATCAAATACTACACCATAGGGTATTAAGGGGACCCAAAAATAAGTCAATTTATTGAGTGTATATTTTTTTTAATTTAATCAACTGATTAATTGGTTATCTTCATTTTATTCTGGCAAATCTCAGCATCAGCAGATTTTTAGCGGTCAGGCCCTCGTACAGACAGTGTGGAAATATGATCTAATTTAATTGCTGATGACTTTGGCGAAGTTTGTGAGATCAAAACAGTGAGAAAAATAGACCACGTCATCACATTTGGGAAAGGGCACCAGGGTACTTACAGGTGGCAAAGAGTGAGTGGCACCCGTTCACTGAATTGATGACAAAACCGTTTTATGTTTGCGGTTGAATATATTCAACCATTGGTGGTCGAGAAAAAGGCTAAAACTCCCATTCTAACCATGTACCATTTTTCATTTGTTCTGTCTGGGTCAAAATTACATGATGGAAGGATCTCTTTACAAGGTAGAGTGCTTGAGCTTTTGCCACGCGTTAAGTATGTGTGACGTCATGATGAAAATGTCTACACTGCAGATTGTGGTGTGGGATGTGGTGCGTGAGAACGGAAGTGGACTACCGGTATGTCAATATATGGGCCACCTGTGCTTGAATCTCCTTGTCGGGGTGTGACAGGAGCTGGACCAGTCGGCCGTGGAGTTCTGACGACTCATCCAACATGACCCGGAAGAGGCAATCGCGGTTGCGCCTCAACTCCTCTGCCACCTGTGCCGAAGGTCTCCAGGACTTCAGGTTGCCCGTGAATGTCAACAACCGCACAAGCACCTCTGATGACGTTTGCGCGGCAAATAGCAGCATGACAGAAGCCGGAGCCTTGTGGGGGTGGCGGCGGCAAAGTAAACATGAAGAACGTTTAAAAACATGTTACAGTGGGAACTTGACTTACATGTTTAATTCCTGCTGTGCTCAACCTTGTAACTCAGTTTACTCGTAGATGGATTAATTTTCATCATTGAAAAGACAAAAATAATGTCTGATTGATTAATTGCATTTGCAATATCATCACGATTTTTGCTTCTCGCAAAAGCTGCTGCGCACACAGAAGGCACACGGCAACGCTGTAATTAAAGCCCTTTGCTCCACGTGCGCATACATTTTTCTGTCTTACGAGACCTTGAGGGTAGTATTCACTTGTAACATATTTGACCTATTTCGCCTTGTGAGGTTGGGGGAAAAAAAAGGCTCGCTGTGTGTTGTGTACTTTGTGTTGTTCAGCTCCCGTCGTATGTTGGATCGCGTGGCAGTGTGGGTAAGTGTGGAAGTGTCTGTGTTGATAGACCTGTCATGCATGAGCAACCAGGGTTGACTTTGATTTACGTGTCTCTGATGTTTGAGCACACACATGGACACAATGGTGTACGCACGACTTGAGCAGTGACAAATGAAAACACATCCAGCGATCAAATGATTTGAAAATGGCAGCGCTCAACAAAGCTGTCAGTGATCATATATTCAGAGGATTAATTCTGCTGTATGTATCCAGATGTTTTGGCGTCCGATTTCATGAATGCAACAGAAGGAATTTGTTTGCATTACTGATGTATCGTAAACTGCACTTTAGCTTATTTGTGTTTTAACTGATTCACAGTATAGTATATACTTATGTTTACTTTGTAAATGCATACCAGTAACTGTAGAGATAAACTGTCTTTCACATTAATTCAATTTTCATTTGCCTCCATCTTAGTACCCTCTAATGTATTATAGTTTTGATATTGTTTATTGTTGTAACGATTAATGAATTGCTTGTTTGCTGAAAAATACATTAACTGTGAGAAATAATTGCAGATAAAATCGCAATCGCAAACTTGGGAGGTCGCTATTAAATTATTTTCCTAAAATTTTCAGCCCTACCCATAACACACTGATCAAAGATTGAGCAAGCGATCAAAAATACATTGTAGACATTTGGAATCAAAACATTATCCAGCGATGAGAAAAAAAAAAAACGTATCCTTAATCCTTTTATCCAATGATGACAAAACTGTAGCATGGTTGCTCTTTCACTCTCCTGCCCTCTAGTGGAAACTAATGTATTAGGAGATGAGCTGTACAATCGTTGACTCATTATCTCCTCCCTCATCAGATTATCGGGATTTTTATACACTGAGCTATGGTTCACTTATTAGTCATATGGAAAATAGTTTTCGAACACTACTTGGCCACTGTGATTCTGAAAACAGCCTTAAAAAAACAACAACAACAAAAAAACAAGAACCGTTGCATAACTAACTTCTAACTGGAGCAAAAGAGGTCACGTTTTTCGCTTTTTAATCAGACCTCTTACCTGAGCCTGAACAATGTCGTCCATCATGTCTGGATTAGATGACATATTCACAAGAACCCTCAAGGTCTGAACCTGAAACAAATGCACGCGTTAACTTATAAAATGGTCAAACAACTGGTAAAAAGTCATTATGAGTGGATACTAACCTGTAATGTCACGTCGCTCACCAACAGCAGATGGAGTAGAAGCGTCACCGCATCCTTGAGCAGGTGTTGATGTTTGTCGGTGACAGAAAGGTTGGTTAGCATCCTGAGAGCAGCTAGCTGAAGGTCAGAGTTCACTGGAGACATCTCGATCAACTGCAGCACTTGTGGCACGTAGACCTAAAAGAGAAGACATTGTTTTTAAAGACAGAGGTTCAAGAAATGACAATGTAAAATACAGTGAACCCCTGCTTTGTTGCAGTTGAGTGACAGCACTGCCACGCTGTTGCAGCTTTTTAAACGACTGTTTTGGGTGTTTAGTATTTATAGTTTGCAATCAAGTAAGCACTTTGGAGTTGCTCACTTTCAGTGTGTTAGTGTTGTTGTCACAAATTGCCAGACAGCATTGACGACAGGAGATGCAGCGCAATTAGAAGTCCCAAGCTGCATTTTTTTTTACATCTGTGATGTCTGCTTATCGGGTTTGCAAGATAATTTAGATTACCTTTTTAATGTAAAGCCTGATTTTCTATATTAATTACATGCACCCTAGCTTCATATCTTACCGCAAAGAAGAGAATTACTATATGGTCGGATGAGCAATGATGTCTGTGCAGACTAGATGTGAATTGGATCCCCTTTGCTCTGTTTTTATATGGTCTATATATCACATAGAGGAATCACTGATAAAGTAGCGGTACACTCGCCTGAGTTGTGTGCAGGCAGCGTGTGACCAGTTCCCACTTGGTGACGGTGTGAATGGTTGCTTGTCATTATATATGTACTAGCGACCACTTCATGGTGTAGTTGGCCTTCTGCTGGAAGTCAGCCGGGATAGGCTCCAACAACCCCCCGCGACCCTCTTCAGTGGTATTGAAAATGGATGGATGGATATTTCACATATTTTCACTAATCACAGGTGGGAGTGGAAAGTATCCCCTGCAACAAATGGGGCTTCACTGTATACAGTTGTGTACCTTCAGCTGCTCCTGGTTTTGGAGGTTCATGCAGAGATTACTTAAAGCATTCAGAGTCTGCACTTTAACCTCTGGTGCAGGGTCAGAGAGGAAGCCCCCTATAATAGGAATTCCTTCATATTCACGTATAATATTCTGTGGGATAGAGGACACATAATGTTAGAATAAGTTTGGAAAACTTCACACAAATGTCATGAAATCTTCTTTTCTTTTTTTTTTGAAGGCCAGTACCTGATTGACAGTAAAAGCAGCTGCATTTCCTAAAGTGAGTAATAGACGACACCTCTCTGATGTGCTATTGCTGGTCTTTAGACATGTCAGCAACATGTTTAGGTGCTGTGGCTCCAGGTTGCTCACAGACTGGTGGATGATGTTACCTGTCAAGAGTGAAGCCAAGAGCAGTCCACATTAAAATATTATGAAAATACATAAGACTGACCCATCAAATTTCAAATTCATCTTCACAAGGCCAGGGAGCTGGCCCTCAACGATGTCGGCACTTTTGTGTTCTCTAATTGGTAGGCCAGAGCATAACTTTGAGTTGCATAACATCTGTGATCAAAGTAATATAACGAGTGCCTAAACGTACCGCCACAGACCCCGTACAATAAGAGTATAAAAAATTACAATGATAAATAATGGTTAATTTTTAAGTGTTGATATTATAAATGTTTAATATTGCGGTTGTTTTTATTACAGCTCCCATATTGGTTTCCTCTGCGTTTCCATGCCAACAATTACAACGATCAAGATTTGGATGTAATAATAATGTAGTATGTTTGTAATACTTGTAGAATAACGCACATCACCATTTAAATACATACCCGAAGCATCATCCGTTCTCTCATTTCGGGAAAACACAAGGTCCAATTCAGACACTTTGGCCAATAGGCTGTCCGGCCGAGATTTACCTTCACTGGTCTTTGAAGCAAGACCGTCATTGCCCCCGCTTTTCTTGTACCTCCTAAAGCTTCCCCCACTTAAGAGTTTGTAAATTCCGTAAGAGGCTCCAGCTCCGGCGACTATTCCAAGCAAAGTCTTCATGCTGCCAATTCTAGGCGTAATACTGCCGCTGTCGCCCATTCTGATGATAATCTCAGCGATGAAGCTTTCAGCGGATGCTGTAAACACAAGACTGTATTTAAGTTTTGAAATGGAAGAAGCCTAACACGGCTTTTTAGTTAACCCAAAACAAAGTGCACCAAACATAAGTAACTTAAAAGGACCCATCGCAGTTTGTTTTAATGTGTGTTGCATCAATTCCACACCGGGCAGAAAATAGTTGAAGTCGCAGTGACCATAATACATTAACAAAAGCGTTTGAGTCCGGATTTTTTCATAGCCATGTTCCATCTATCTACGCCTCGTAACGTTTTTTATGGTTCCACACAAAAATAGTAGCAGTACTTCGATTTTCCGGTGTAAAATGTGAACCAAAAAGTCATCCTACCCGGATGGTATTTAAGCGCTCACATGGAAGAGTTGTTTTCCCAGAAGGTCTTGCGTTTGGTCTAAAAAAATGGCGGCACGCACGACAAAAGCTTTTTCGCGTTTAATTGCTTGTATAGAGGATGCTTGCTCAGTTCAGTCGTTTTCATTTGTTTCTCATGTATTTATTCTATCTACCACCCAGCCGCTGGAAAATATATTTGTTTGCCTGTTAGAATTGCACGATTTGTTCTCTCTTCATTACACGTTACTGTCTGCGATTGTTTAAAATGCACTGCTGTCTTTTCAATGTTTCTCCTGTTCAATAAGCCATGAAAAATATTGGCTTCAACGTTTGATTACTAAATAAATATAATTTATGAAAGCTCGGTTGTGTTCATGGAATGACCAAAATACAGTAAATTACTATATTGGTAATATCTTTGTTTGAAAAAAATCTATCCTTGTATTGCAAACTAATATAGCAAACAACAGATTATCTTGTGATGGAAATTATTCCGAAACAAAGATTAATCGGATACACGTCATTGCGTGACGTCTTCTTTTTAATGACGTCACGTGACATTATACCGAGGAGCCAACGTTCTATTTCTAATAATTGTCTCTCCTCGACTCCTGCATGAGAAAACCAAGAATATAAACAGATAAGTTAGTTAGCGCCAATCCCACGAAATGAATTAATCAAAACGACGCACTGAATCAGTGACTATTTGCCATGACTGCTGTTTACTATCAGGATTAAATATTTTTCAAAGACTGAAGGTGACGCGCAAAGCGAGGGGTAAATAATGAAAACTTGGACATGTTCAATTTCACAAGTGCGCGTCTGTCATGTTATCTGTGTGTAGATATTTATTTCTTTAGTTACTGTTAGCCACGGGTGCCTTTTTTATAGAATGACTAGCTTTGCAAATGACAGACAGCCAGTCAAAAATCGAAGTCAGTGCTCTGACAGAGTATGAGCTTCAGCAATTATACAAGGTAAAAAAAAATCATGTCTATAAATATATTTTTATGAGTTAACATGGTGCGGAAGCACTTCAGGTGATTGTTTTGTTACTTCTCCTTGACAACAGGCTTTGCTGATCGCCTCGTGCCGGTTAGATCCCAGAGACCCCATTCAGTTCTTGAAAAACACACTGATCACCTTTCAGGGACATGACAATCTGCAGGATGTGGACTGGTAGGTCCTACTGGGATGTGACTTTTTTTTTAATAGAGTTACAATTTACTGGTACTCTACAGTTACACTACGGCACAGTTTCCCGACCTGTGAGCCAAGGCTCATATTTTACTTTTTTTAAGAAAAAAAGAATGAATAAAAATCAACGTAAACCACCAAACAAAAATGTCAGAAAAAGTGGATACACAAGTCAAATATGTACCTTCTGCCATATATTGAAGAGCATTTAATTCTTCTGCATGTCACTGGCATAAATAGATGAACAAAGATACATTGTAGCAAATTTTCAGGCCTACTCAGTAATTTGGATTATTTTCCACAGCAAACCCGATGATCTCGCAGGACACTAATGGGCCCGCTGCATTAGACACAATTGCACATTCTAATCAAAT
Organism: Hippocampus guttulatus; assembly: GCF_054856545.1. NCBI lineage: Eukaryota > Metazoa > Chordata > Actinopteri > Syngnathiformes > Syngnathidae > Hippocampus > Hippocampus guttulatus. The sequence continues at coordinate 14,004,045 of NC_141264.1, read as the reverse complement.
ACTGTCTAAACTGTCATTTTTAGGTATTAATTCAACAAAGGGGTTGTAATTGTCTATTGGTAGGGGTCATAAAACTGCACTGCACCAAATACATATTTGGAATATTTTGGTTCCCTTATTGTTATAAAGCAGTATGGAATTGACAAATTATCAAAAACGACAATAGCACTGTGGATGAGTCGTCAACAGATTTGCTTCACAGCTTTTAAGTCTCAGTTTAAAATTAAACTTTTTTTTTTTAAAGGGACAAGTTCCTCAGTGATAGCACGCAACGGTCACTGCTGGCCTCTCTGCAACTGGATGACGGGGAATATCTTGATTCCGATGAACTCAAGGTGCAATCAAAAGTCCAGTCAGGTGCGATGTTGGGGTTTCTCCAATCAACATGTACTTTCCATTTTAATTAGGCCCTTTTCTGGAAATATGAGAAGGCCTACTCCTGTTACAGGACGAAATTAACAAGCTCTTGTTTCAGGTAAGGGCGATTGTTTAGAATATTTACACTCCACGTATGAATTAACCTGTGATATTCTTTTTCACTTAAATGTGCAAAATTAAAGTTTTCTTTTGTTTACAGTATTGTTTTTCACTTTTTACCAACATGGACAGCAGGTCCTTATTTGCTGTGACAGCATGACCCTAGAATTAAAAAAAAATACAGTATGTAACATATGAAAACACAGGTATAGTGTACTGTATTTTTTTTAGTTGTCATTCGCATATTTTATTTGTCTTTTCACATTAGCAAAGCCATTGGAACACATTTTGATAAGACGCTTCGTACTGTATTTCTTTTTCTTCTCAGTAGGAGCAATTGCTGGCGTCTGGCCTGAAACTCCTTTGCCAAAATTTGGTAAATTATTTTTACAAATTGATACGATTGGTGAGTTCTCATGTGTGTATGCTATTTTTTACATTTAATGAGCAATCTAAAATGTCTTGCTCTTTGACGATGCAATGGAAAATGGTTCAGCAAACATGCCTTTTTTGGGGGGGTGGGGGGGTCCTTAAAAGTGAGGATTTTGGTGATGCAAGGTTTGCACGCAACGCCAGTGAATGTAAGTCACTAAAAGGGAAGTATTGTGTGGGCATTTTTGTTTTTTATTAGTTATCCAAATGGGTACTATGTATAATTGAGTGTAAATATTTACTTTTGCACCTCAGTTCATTTCAGAGTTAATACTCTTCAAGACCCTGCAAGTGAATTCACTGATTTGTTTCTAAATACATGATACATGAAGACAATTGCTGAAAACATGCAAAGGCTGAAAAATATCTACGATGCGTACTCACTTGTGCGGATAAGGTTAAACTGTTTTTCCTCATTTCAGCTTGATTGATTTTTTTGGAGCATGGCTAAACGGCATGGATAGTTGGCAGGCATGGTGGCTGGCAGCCTAAACCCATTCACATCACAAAAAGAACATGTGAGAGCGAGGGCGGGGTGGGGGGGGGGGAGCTCAATTTGACAAAAGATATATCCATGGCTTGTGAGCATTTGGGCCTCTGATGAACACTCCTTTCCATGGCGTGAACTGTCTCCTGAAGAGCTACATTAGTCCTTCCATAGCTACTCCTGGACTGGAAGCCATATTTTTTTCCATTGCGGTATTGGCTTCCTTGGTGGAATGTGGCCGTCGGCCGCTGCAGATTAGGAAGTCCGTAGATCCCGTTTGCCTGTGTCATTTTCGGTTGCATGGCTGGCATCCAGGAAGCATTCCTATTTGGCTTGGTGGAATTCCTGGACACAACTCCACGCTGGATGGGATCAAACATTTGAGAACTAGTATTAGGGAGAAGCTCATGCTTTTCTTGTGATTGCTGATTACGAGTGTCTGGTGTTTGATCTGAGTGATGTGGTTTGTGGTCATGGAGAGGATGCGGATGGTGTCGAAGAAGTGGAGAATTTAAAGTCGGTTTGAAAAAGACATGGTTTGAGTTGACTGGGTCACGCAGAAATTGATGTTTGGGACTCTGGGCTGACAGGTGTGAAGATTTCTGGGCCCTAGGACTAATATTTACATTGTAAGAGTCTTTTGCTATGTTGGTCTGCACCATTTGCTTGGACTGTCCATTTGGCATCACCACCCACGACGCAATAGGCCCTCTTGGCGCTTTGACATGGACACTTTTTCCATAAAAACCTTGCTGGGAAGGTACATCTTTGCCTTGAAAGTGTGGTTTCGTAAGCCTCTTGATTGAATTTCCATCAGCTGTCATACTTGCTACGCGGTGGCCATTGAGAGGATACGTGCTATGGGTACTCAAGGGAGCAACCTCGTCATCTAACGAATTTGAGGGAAATTTAACATTTTCAGGAAGTAGTTGGTTTTTCCACCAACCACCTCCAGTTTTGACATTGGAAGAATCTGTTTGGTAAGGGCTTGGGCCAGCGCTTCCATGGTTGTCGTAGCTTCTGTGCATTCTGGGAAACTCTCTACTCATGGAGGTGTCAGAACCCAGCATAGAGAGGCTTGGACTCAAGGCAGTATAGCCTACATCGTTTTCACTTTGTCCATACGCGGAAATCAACCGCACACTCCCAACATTATCTTTCGTGTCGTCTTCATCATGCTGCTCCTCTTCAGAAGAGAGTCTTCCTGCTATTTCATTCAGCATCACTACCCTTGCCGTTTGAAAAGTCCTTACCGGGAGTCAAGAAGGAGCTTTTCAATGTATCAATGAACTGCTTGAGATTGTCAATGTCTGGAAAACTGATGCCCTCCACGGCTGTGTCTTTGGTATTCTCTACTAAAAGCTTAAACGGATGCTGAAATCCAGAGTTCTGATGCTGGGGTCTAGGCTGAGGTGATCGCTCATCTGGCTCATTGCTGGATGGGGGGGCCAAGCTCTGGTGGTGATTATTTTATTATACACTACATTTAGATCAATATAAATACCACCCTTCCATCCATTTTCTATAAGGTCATAGGTGAGCTGGGGCCTATCCCAGCTGACTTTGTACGAGAGGTGGGGTACGCCCTGGACTGCTCCTCAGCCAATTACAGAATTACATATATGTTAACAATCACTTTTATGGAAACTGTAAAGTTTTCAACTAACCGAAAGCCTGTCGGACCATCATGAAAAAAATTACAGTTGTTGACTTTTTGCCAAATACCACACATCAAATGCAAACCTGTTGCATTTTGAGACTACATATAGTCTACTGGAGTATTTTGATTGAACCACAAAAACATGGAGCGGTTGTCAAGAAAGAAACAGATTGCCACAAAGAGAGGAAACGGGCTATGATAAAGGAGAGTATCGATATTTTGGGAGGCTGTTTGCAATGATCAATAAGCCCTGTTCACTGACCCATGCAATTAGGTGACAGCGACTCTCCATTTTATTTTATTTTTTTTTGCCACAGGTACATAGGAAATACAAAACATTAAGGGGGGGCAGCGGGTGGGTTGTTTGTTTTAGTTTTTTTTTTTTTGCAAACGCTACATGCAGTGATGTGGTTCACTGGCGATTCACATTTTGAATTGAACTTAAACAAGTGACCGATAATTGCAGAAAAATAATTGGAACGACACGCTGTACGACAGTTCACTCTTCTGTTTTGGCTGTGTTGTTTGTTGTGCGGTGGGCCTTTCATGCATGGTTTGGGAATGTGGGCGGAAGCTGGGGTACTCAGGAGAAAACACACACACGCACGCATAGAACATGGAAAATTCACACAGAAAAGCTGGAGCTGAAAATCTATCACAGAACCTCTCAACTGTGAAGTAGAAGTGCTCAACACTACAACACAATGTGGCCCATGAATTTTCATTTTTGCAATCTGGTTTGATTTAAATTAGTGTTGCCATTACCACTTCTGAACCATTATACAGAAAATATAAAATATTCATCACATTAAAAACATTTGAGAGTAATCATACATTTAATAAAGTTGCTCTGACTTGCTTTCTAAGACGAAAGCGCATTTTATTTTTTGAACCCAGATCGCTAGAACTGTGAGGCAGATGTGCGACGCACGTGTCCTCAGTGATGCCCCCAAGATGAACACAAAAATGCAAAATAGAAGCGGTCTTACCACTTTGAGAAGAAAGACACAAGCTGGCCAAGAACAGAAAGGAAACCCAGATAAGCTTAAAAGAAAAAAAAGATTGAAAAGCAGACTTGACATTGAATTTTTAACGTGCCCTGTGCATGCATTTAACCAAACAGAGCAGCCATGCCAAGAAGTTCCACCCCAATTGCAACAGCGCATCAAAGTTTCCACGAAAAGTCGCGGCGCTTTTGCATGCGCTACAAAACCAACACAAAAAAAGAGCAGAGAGGACCAAAACAGTCCAACTCGCATTCAGCTTCTGCTGGCTGCAATTAGTTGATTGCAGGCAGCTGATGATGGTGCTGTGTGGGTCAGCTTCACGTAATGGCCACAAACAGAATCAGAGTGTTTATTCAAGAAAATGTGCAGAGCAATCACTTAAGTCAGTCATGTCACAATTTACCACTGGAAATAGTTCTGAAAAAGAAGACTCTACACCTGCATAGCATGTTTCCAAAATGTTAATTTTGTACTGACCTAAAATGCAATTTCCATAAGTTGGTAACGTTTTTTTAAAACTTGAATTAAGTCCATTCATCCATCCATTTTGTGATCTGCTTTATCCTCACAAGGGTCAGCTGTCTTCGGGTGGTAGGCGGGAGACACCCTGAACCGGTTGTTAGCCAATCGCAGGGCACACAGAGACGAACAACCATCCGCGCTCACACTCACACCTCGGGACAATTTTGAGTTGTTCAATCAGCCTGCCATGCATGTTTTTGGAATGTGAGAGGAAAGCGAAGTACCCGGAGAAAACCCACGCAGGCACGGGGAGAGCATGCAAACTCCACACAGGAGCTGGAATCAAACCCATGACCTCTGCACTGTGAGGTCGACGCGCTAACCACTCGCCCAAAAGAAACAATCACGTCAAAATCTGCAATCTTGCACGGGTTCAAACAATGACGTGCGATATTAACAGAGGTTTTTCAACTAAAAAGAAAATGTCACGAAAATGAAATAAATGCTTTTTTGTTTGTTTGTTTTGAGTTGATGTCATAGACCTTGGTGAATAAATTTGACTAAAACATTCATGAATATATGAGGTGAGAGGGGTTTCGCTGGAGCGGGAATCTGATCCACCTGAAAAGAAAGTTCACTATTTTCAATTATTTATTGATGAGCTGTGTTTGTTTTCAATTATCGATTGATGAACAGGAGCTGGAAGGATTTCACCAATGCCAGTGTGACAGATGCCTCCGAACTGTCTCAAAAGATGGAAATTGCATTGCAGCATTATGACAGGCGAAAGCAGGTGGTGCCGTTCCTTGCATGGCTGCGCTGGGTCAAATGCAAGCAGGAGTCACGTGTAGGTACGTGGCTGCAAAGCATTTGTCACTCCATCGTAGGAAAAAATGAGTCCAAAACTCTCCGTTTTTCTTGACAATCTTCCCGACTGGGTGACTCATTCTGTCCAGTGCTTGCTTATGTTTTCATCACCTCTTGTGTTTTGGTCTCACCAACTAGAGGCGGTGCGTAAATTGGTGGGAGTTTTGAAAGCCTGCGTCCTCAAACGCATCGTGACCGCATGGAAGAATGTTGTAAGGGACTCGCAGAGGACCAAGGATTACTTCAAGGTATCAGATCATTTGAAAATACAGTGAATCATTCTGCTATGTAGAGACTATACAAAAGTATTTTTTTAAATCTATACTTTTACCCCTCCCCTGTTTAAAGAACGGAACTAATTCAAACAATTTTTACAGTATTTCTTAGCTTCTGTTCTCGACTCTATAACATCAAATTGAAGAAACAAAAAGAAGACTTGCATGTGCAGTTTTCCCAATAAGAGGCGAGGTGTGCTTGCTTCAAGTTATTAATTAAACATTGTACTGTATTTTAAATGACAAATTGTTCAAACAAAAATCATCCATTTGTCCAACGAAAGTCCGCTAGCTTAAAGGGGATGTCAGGTTTAAAAAATTTCTTTACAAAAATAATATTCTATGTGGCCCCACTAGTCTAAACCTGGCATTGTTATTAATATTGCAAAAAAAACGTAGACTCGACTTCCCCTTAATGCAAACATACCGACAAACCTTTAAACAACTGTTACTTTTAAGAGCAGCAACACATACGGTGTATAACAAAAGTCTGAATAAAACCAATTCGTGCAAGAACCAAAGTAATTTTTCCCAATGGAAATAATGTCAATCCGATTCGTCTCTTCCTGAAAATATACCGGTATGTCCCCTCGATCCCAAAATTATGGAAAATAGTATAACACACAGAAAACAATGTGAAATAAATATAAATGAATAATGAAATAAATGACCAATAAAACCACTTTTAACGTTTATTGTACGCCACTGAGTCATGGTCCCGAGGACCATGTTATATTCTGTTAGCACCTGCTATTGGTGAAACGCTGGTACTGCAGCTAAGCAGTGAATTGTGTCGTTCGGTCTGTCGGCAGTTCACTCAAGTGCGGCATCCTGTAACACAGCAACGTCTGACCAGACTTAAATTTGACTGACAAAATATACAGAAGAAACAAAACCCAAAACTAAATCCAAACATTTACAGAATCAAAATCCAAATAAAACTAGCTAACCCACGGAAAAATTCACTAAATTGAAACAATTATTAACAAGTCAAGACAAAATTTAAAAAACTGAAAAATCCCCAAACGTGTGCGGTTTGATGTTGCAGAGACTTCAGAATGAACTGGAGATGGAGCGCCAGCAAAGCCAGGTCGGGGAGGGATGCGACTGGCTCTCAGCCTTGCCCAACCACATCTCACTTAAGGTCATTAATCCAAAGCTTCCGAGTTTTCTTATCGATCAAGTACACATGCAAGCTACAAATCTCAGACAGGAGTCAGCCACAGCTCACAGCGAGGCACTCACACGCAGGCGTACTGAGGTCACAGATCATCCTACCAGGCCCCGCCTCTTAAAAAACAGATGCAGATACACAGACACGACACCACACAAAGTATTTTCTAAACATTTTATGCGTGCAATTTCTGATGTTCAAATGCTTACCCGCAGATATTCCAGTATATGGAATTACGAGATCTGCTGAGCTGTTCCGAAGTGTGCTGCAGTTGGAGAAGTCTCATCCATACGGGCACTCTGTGGAGTAAGGTTAGTACAACACCTGTATGCATGGAATTGTGTAGCAGTCACCCACATGGTGCTCGGGCAGCCCCCAAGAACCACATGAGGAACCTGCAGGCCTGTTCCAAAAATAGCTCTAGTATGCAGATTTTTTTTTTGTATCAGTGATGATTTGAAAATCTTGACTTAAGTTTAAATATTCATTTAAATTCCTTTCTATCCACTCAGATCAACGTCTCGGTGGATAAACGCTGGATAACAGACGACACCATGAAGGATGTCCTGCTTAATTTTCGTCCATTTGTGATCCACCTGAATCTGCGCGGCTGCACTTCGTTACACTGGTATAGTTTGAAGCATATTGGTGAGTTGTCCACTCCTACAGCACTGCCATACCTGTATACTTATCGGAAGCCACCATTAATAGCTTCGTCTCATCTCTGCATCCAACAAATATATTGTGGGGGCAGTTATTATGTAAACTAGTCCCACTGTTACATAACAGAGGCTAATTTACATTGGTGGAAGTATCGAACAGCTTGCTCAGAAACACATTTATGGAACATATACAGTGTACGGTGCTGAGATAAAATATTTTCTTGGTGCACTTTCAAACTTGAATGTCTTGTCAGACAAGCCATGGAACACCATACAATGTTAGCTCTCACAAGACTGTCATTCAATTCAAAAGTTGACTTGGATGAACATTTTCTCAAATGTCAATTTAATGCTGGATCACATTAACAGCAAGGTACCGGTAATCAACAGGGTTTCCCAAATAAGTCAAAAAATGCTTTTTATTGCAACATTTGAGTGTATTAAGCAAAACACCTTTGTGACATTTGTAATTATTATACACCACTGGAAATGAACAGATACCCATTAAACCTGCAAATTGGGCTTGTATTAATTTTTTGTTAAGATTTGAGATCATTTCCATATTTTGGGGGGGGGGGGGGGGTTACACACCACATAAGTAGATTCTTCATCTGATACAGACTATTTGACACAATTGAAAGTATGTGGCTAAAGTTGTACACAGAGCCCATTCAGAGCCTTTTGCCTCAAGACAGTCTGATAATCTGGTACTTCTGAGGCTGTCTCAAGTGGCTGGGCTCCACTTCCTCCTCCGGCTCGCCCTGGACCTCTTCCAGGGAGTTCCAAAGCAGCTCATCCGATTCGGTTTGGTCTCGCGGACTCTGCTGCCTGTCTTTGGGACAACCTCGGTTGTAGGAGCGCACGTACTCCTCCACGCTCTCGCCCGTGTATTCGGGAGGCGAGCGACACATCAGTCCCGAGGGCCTCACCACTGGGTGGAGTCGAAGCCAGTACATCATGTAGTGGATGCTGCAAAGTGGACTTATTTTTATTTGGGTTTTGATATAAAGAGAGGAATATGAGATCTGTGGTGTTCATGTTGGTTACACCCCTCTCGTCTTGTTTTTTGCAAGCATTGACTCGTGGTGGCAGAGGCACTGTTGTACATTTACAACCATAATTCTTATATTTATTCCATGGAATTGTATGTATTCATTCCCAACAGTCCTCATTTTGTCGTGTCTCTCTTGGCTGCACTGTTAGATTTTGTTTCTTTTTCCAATTAGATTTCAGCCCCTATGTGTTACCATGTCAATTCATGGGGCGAGCAGTGATTTCAAATTCATCCTCACCAGGTGCTCGTGCTTGTCTTTGTTGATGTCAGCATTTTTCCGTCCTGCAATTGGCTGGACAGAGCAAAACTTGCAAGCGCTAATTTTGACTAGCAAAGAAGTGGAGCGCGAGACGTTAACTACTGACATTTTGTCCCCTAGTCCTAGTAGCACAATTGTCAACAAGCACGTGTTTTTTGCCAAACTAGTAACGTGTACTTTCTCGAATAGTAGGCACAAGTTTCCCTACTAGTGTAATATAGATCAAAGCCTCTGTCTTTCTCAATCCAAATTGACGGCCTTTCAAATCGTTAGCGCTGGCTGGCTGTAACACCATAAAGCTGAGTTAGCCGGCCCACAATAACATTGGCATGTTTCTGTCTTGTGGTTGGTTAGAGCAAGCCAAGTTCAATGAGCAAAACACGTTGAGCCGTTTGATTTTGTCATTTTATAAGAGAAATATTGATTCAAAATTACTCAAAAAACGATGAGCAAGTTGCAGTGGCATGCTGTTCCGTTGCGTTGTTGTGTAGATTTCAGTTCTTGGGGCGGGATACTCGAACTGACCGTAGACAATCATCCCTCTTTATTGTTTGTACATAACACCTGCTTGAAACCTACTTTTGTGACATTTAACAGGGAAAATCTTTTAACTCCTCTTTTGACAACACAACAAGGTTGATTTTTTGTTTTTGTGTGTGTTTCTCGGCCAGAAAGAATATTTTTTAACCTGCTCTATTACAGCCAATTTTAGTCTCAAGAGATGAGGAGTTTGCATGTTCTCCCCGTGCTTGCATGGGTTTTCTCAGGTACTCCCATTTCCTTCATCATTCAAAAAACATGCATGTTGGGTCCAATGAAGACTTTAAATTGCTCACCCCTTACAGGATAGGCAGTAAGGGAAATAGATGAGGCGTAACACAAGTTAGAGTCTGGGTTTGAATCGTGGCTTGGAACTTTCTGTTTGGAGTTTGCATTTTTTCTTTGTACCCCTGTTGCAGCTTTCAGCCATATTCCCAAAACATGCCATGTATGTTATGTAAACGGAGACTCTAAATTAGTCATGAGTGTGAATGCTTGTTTGTCTTTATGTGCCCTTTGATTGGCTGGCTCCAACTCACCCACAACACTAATAAAGGCCATAGAAAATGGAGGAATTCCAATGTATTTGCTCTCCTCAAAACCTTACAATTTATGATGAATTTTAGTTTTGCCTGTAAAGTCTACATTTACAGTAGCGAGAGATACTGTATAAGCAACATGAAAACCAAAGAGCTGTCATGGTGGAAAACCACTATACAAAAAATATAAGGCCCACCTATAATCGCACACCCAGGGGTTTCCCCCCAGCTTCAGCTTGGACAGGAAGTAGAGATCTTCAAGGACCCCATACTGGATGAAATGTAGGCTGTTGTCTGACAGGTCCAACTCACGGAGGTGGAGGAGCCCGAACAAGGAAGCTGCAGAAGTGTACAAGAGCAGGGAGTTTACTCGCCACAACCAGTTACCGTGACCAGTAAGCACCAGGACAAGCAAACTCAGTCTGCTGGAGTGGAAGCTTGTGCACAGTGTTACGTAATCCAATTCAGCTCTCTCATATTTGCAAAGAAAGCTCATGGTCTTTAAATGGCAGAAAATTAAAACCAGAGGTTCCCAGCAGATGTAACCTACCCCCCCCCCCCCCCCAACTATTGGCCGCACCGGGAAAAACACACAAAAAAGCCTTTTTTCTGTCATCTTGGATCAAGGACACGCTGTGAAATTGGTTGCTTTGTTGCTGTAGTAACGCACTTTAAGCACACACTTTAGTTCGGGATAATCTGGTTTCGGGTAAAATTTCAGGATGAACTTGAGTTGCACTGCACGTGAAACCATTTTGATTTTCTCTCAACTGTTGAATGCTCAGGTCCAACAGATGCATTTTTTTGCCTCTTTTTTGTTCAAGTTTCTGTCCTAACAAGTACTATGAATAGACCAAAAATGTCGATGTTCAGTTAGAATTCCCATTAAAACAGTTCTCTGTATGATACTGTCACATTATCATCAGCAGGTGGCAACAGAGCTAAGACCGGAATAATCGGGGAAAGGTATAGACGTGAAAAGGTATAGGTGTGAACGTCCTTAGAAATGTCAATGGATAAGACAAAACATGTTGCCATTCAGCTCCTTATTAGAGAACAACTTCCAAAAAAAAAAAAAAAATTATACTTTATACCTGTGTCAATGCGCTCCATGTTGTTATGGCTGAGGTTCAGCATTTTTAAACTCTTTGCTCCTTGGAAACTCTTGGCCTTGAGATGACGGATGGAATTGTGGGAGAGATCTATTTGGACAGCGTCCTCGGGAATACCAGCAGGCACCTCGGTTAGACCTGTAGATCAAGACGAGTGGACACGTGTGAAAGAAGATGGTCTGATTCATGCGTTCCAAATTTAATTTGTGCCATGTGCAGTGGAGCTCGTTTGTTTACAATGGATCCTTCCCATAGGAAGTGCAGTCGTCCCTCACCACATTGCACTTCAGATCTTGCTGCTTCATTCTACCGTAGATTTTTCTGTCATAAATATCTAGTTTTATATCCTTTTTTTTTTTTGGGCTGTATCGTGGCATTTTGCAGTGATTATTTTTCCACACAGACTGCAGAGTGAAAAGCGTGAGCCAGTAGGAAAAGAGCGAATAAAAGACAGAGAATGCCCGAAGCACAACTGGTTTAAGTTAACATTGCAACAGTAAAAACATTAACTTATTTGATAGCCTACCACTGCTCGTCAAAAACAAATTGGGATCCCCCACGAGTGGGCAAGACGCGACAGCCTCCAGTGCACTTTCACTTTATTGTTCAAACATGACCAAATAAATTCAAGCGCATATTCTCACACAACCTGCAAGTTGCCACAACAGATGTCAAGTAAGTGTACGCAGCGTGGCTCACGGTTTAGCCAATTCACAGCCAGCCAAGCTGTACACTCTCATTCGCTCATGCCGGCATCCCTCAACAAGCCAGGCCCCACTTTTTAATGTCACAGTCACAGATTCATTACTGTAAAGGCTGAGGATGGCGAAACTAAGTGGAAAAAAATATAACCTGCACCTCACACGCATATAGTATTGGAAATAAAGATATGGCTGCTACCTAACAAATTTCATCTGTCACGAGGGTGATCTGGAACATGATTAACGAGGGGTTACTGTAATGGCAATAGGAAAAGAAACATTATTCAGAGTCTATAAATGCACCAACTTCTGAATTATGAGCAATGGGGTGATTTTTTTTTCACATTGTTGTGTGAGGTGAAATAGATAAGAGTAGATACCTGTATAATTTAATTACTGAGGTTGGCTGCGCAACCAGTTCAGGGTGTACCCCGCCTATTGCCCGAAGATGGCTGGGATGGGCTCCAGCATGGCCGCGACTCTTGTGAGGATAAGCGGCTCAGATAATAGGTGGCTGGCTGTCTGAATAAATTATGTTATGGGCTCAAGTCACGAAATGAATTCATCCATTCATCCATTTTCTGATCCGCTTATCCTCACAAGGGTGGCGGGGCGTGCTGGAGCTGTCTTCAGGCAGTAGGCGGGAACACCCTGAACAGGTTGCCAGCCAATCGCAGGGCACACATAGACGAACAAACATTTGCATTCAGTCACATCGAGGGACAATTTAGTGTGTTCCATTTACCTGTCATGCGTGCTTTTAGAATGTGGGAGGAAACCGATGCAGGCACGGGGAGAACATGCAAAATCCACACAGGAAGGCCAGAACCAGAATCGAACCCTGCACCTCTTTACTGTGAGGCCGACGCGCTAACCAGTCGGCCACCGGGGCCGCCCATGATATAAATTAAACTCAAAGTTCCATTCTAATTTTTCCAGGATCAACTTGTTGCCATTGGAACAACTTTTGAATGTCTTGCATGGCTTAAAACTAAAGTAACCACTTATAACACAACTAAATAAAGCTACAATTAAAGCTGCAAGCAGTGATGCGTGTGCCCATGGAGCATCTTCAAACTTTGACACGCTGCTTAATTAGATGGCAAAAGACAAAAGCCTTGGCTGTTTAGCATCTCCCATCTGCCTCAGACAGTGATTCCCAGACAGTGGATGGATGGATGGAGAGATAGATGATAGATGGATGCTGGGAAATCTTTCTCCTTAGAGACATTCGCCCGTCAAACTTTTGCCGATTTTGATCAGAAAGGAGGAAAAAATGCTCAAATTCAGTTTGATTCTCGGCATGTTTGGACTCTTTTTTTGAGGTTCCGTGATATAATTCACATTCTCTGGAGTTTTTTGAGGAGTGTAATAATTCCAGTCATGCAACAGCATCCAATCATGCAGCCTCTCGGTGATAAATGCCTCAGGATTGCTTTTTCATTACTTAAGAAATGTGTGCACTGGGCAAGTTGCCTTTTCATTAGAGTGATCGAAGGATTCCAATGGCGATGAAAGACTTGCCTCGGTTACTGCAGTCCACGCGTACATGAGGGAAGTAATAAGTGTGGCAGGATGTGATGGCATCTGGTTTGTTTTGAAAGGGACTTGGCTCCGCCGGATCTTTGGGGTCAGTCTGGTCGCCCTGCGGCTTTTCATTTGGGTCTGACTTCTTGCAGAGCAGCTCGGGGTCGACCCGCTTCAACTTCTTGCCTTTAAGCCTGAGAGGCTCTGCACACCTTTAAGGAGAAACACAACAAAAGTTACATCTCGCTTGGGTCTTCTATCGGTCAATTACTTGATGTACTACAATACTCATGTTGGAAAATTAGTTTCCTCTTTCATTAACATTAAAAGGTCTACACACCTCTGTTCACATGCTAATTTTTTGTTGTTCATTTTCTCACGTAGACATTTATTTTTTAGTGTTAGTATACATTTTTTAATTATCTTGGTCTCATTTGTTCCCACAAAAAAGCTGTCATTGTAACAGGGGTGTGTTGACTTTTTACATCCACTGGACCCTGTTTGTGTTTTGACCACATTCGACTGAATTTTTGAAAGCCAGAACCTCGTGGTTTTTAGGCTGGCACAAAACACATCACATTCACCGTAAATCATTCTTGTTGCCGCCTACTTTTCTCTTGAATAAGGCCACGGATGGAGAATTACTTGGTGAATATTTGCTTCTCCGAATCTTATGAGTCAACGCCATTAATGTATCCTGTTTGGCACTTTTCCATTTTGCTCCTCCTTGCTTTTTACGCTTTTGTAAGTCCACAGGATTTCAATCATTTCAACTCTCCCTATGTAAAAAAGTAGCAAGTGTATTTTGACCAAGGAATAGAAAGCATGGAAACTTTGTGTTTGCAAATGTCGGGCGTAAAACTAAAAAGTGGTGAAAAAAATAACTACTCAAGTCAAATACAGATGATTCACCTACACCAGGGGTGTCGAACTCATTTTAGTCGCGGGCCAATTTGGAGTTACATCTTCCCTCAGATGGCCGTTATGACAGTGAAACCACAAAATTATTACTTATACACAAACAAATTAATAGATTACTTGTTTTGAAATAAGTCAAGTCGATTAAAATAGATTGTTCAATTATTGTTCAAGTGAGGGTAAACAGGGTAACAAAATGATTGCAAAATCTCAACATTATTTATTACAATTTGACATTTCGGTGCAGATTTAGCAACACATGATTTGCTTTTGCGAGCCACATCAAATGACCTGGCGGGCCGGATCTGGCCCCCGGGCCTTGAGTTTGACACGTGACCTACACGAAGTACAGTAACAGAGTATTTTTACTTGACTACCTCCCACCTCCACTTAACTCAGCTTATTTGGGGAGACTCACCTTGCATGATTTCCCAGATTCCGGTTGCTTGGGACTTGAAGGGTTTGTACGAGGCTGTCCATGTCACAATGACAGTTCAGTGGATTGTCATAGAGACGCAGGTAGCGGAGGTTGGGCATTGGGATGAGAGATTCCTCGTTCAGCGAGGTCAGGCGGTTGTGCTGGAGCAGCAGGGTTGTGAGTCGAGTCAAACCCTCAAAGGCCCCCTCCTCCACCAACGAGATGTGATTCTGCTGCAAGTCTAGGCTAGTTAGACTCTCGTAGCCAGCGAAGGCTTCATCGCGGAGAACCTTGATCCTATTACGTGCTAAGAGGAGGTACTTGGGTGCTCTGGACCAGGTCTGCGGCCTGGGAATGGAGGTAAGGCGACAGCCCTGACAGTCTGCAAAGACACGTCCGGATTCTATGGATTCTGAGCAGTTGCCTGGTCTTGAGGAGTCGGATCTGCCGTGACGGCCAGCGCCTCTCACTCTGAGGGTTTTGAAGACAAAAGCAAGAAGCTGAGTGAGGGAAATGCATTCAACAAGTTGTGAGCAGTGAGAATTTAGATCCCCATAAAAGTATTGTAATGATTCCTTTTGCAGACTAAAATCTTTTTTTATTGCATTGGAAACTTGACTTATAAGTGCCCCAACTTAGATGTTTTTCAGGTTTGAATCCATTGGCTGGTCAATTGTTTTTCCTTCAGTGTTTTTTTTTGTTGTTGTTTTTTGTGATTTGGGTCACTGCTCATGTGAAATGAAAAAGAAAGGATCAATTCACTAATGACTGCATATGGGCAAGTAGAGCCGCTGTCACGATGCAGTTTTAGACTTTTATTTAACGGAACCAACAGTCAAATACGGAATGATAACAGTCCTAAAGAGCTGCTGTCGGCCACAACTCACGCCTAGACGCTCACATGCACAGACTAACTGGCTAATCCGACTCCAGCTGCTGACCTCACTCACTCGGTCCAGTCGCTTAAAGGCACATATCCAACACACGGACACTACAGCACCTAATAGGTAGATAAACCAGTGAGTTATTGGTTCGTGCTAATTTTGAACACAAAGTAAGATTAATCTAGTTATGTAGGCTCGAGAATGTACGCCAAAGTCAGTAGCTGTTGCTTTTTCTGTGGAAAATATGATCCAAACAAATGAAAGGCAACCCTCCTTGACTGGTCGGTCATTGACTGCAAACTGACCTCAACTGCATAAAAGTCAGTTGCAAGAACCACAACATGACCAACAGCCCTCAGTTAGGAAACAGTGAAAAAAAATCTGGCCTAATCTCACGAGAAACAATGTGTGAAATAAAGAAAATTTACGACAGGAAAAAAAAACCCTTTCTTAACTTAAGTCAAGTCAAAATATGCTTGTTCTTTGTCTGCCAAGATATTTTTTCTTACCTGGCAGCTTTTGTGTGAAAGTATTTCACTTGCTTTAAGCATCGTACACTACCCCCTGAAAAATCTTCATCTGGGATTTATTTATAAATTGTTATTGAGATTTTATGACCGGTAATGACTATGTTTATCTTGTAATAAAAGAAATACCACGATTCTCTTGGTGTAGGTAGGATGAATACAATATTTTCCAGACATCAGTGTTGTTTTTGGCTAGCTATGTTTAGTTGTTTTAAGGAATTTTTGCCAAGTCGTAATTGTCATAACTGTTCTGTTGGCAGATCATTTTGCTGAAATTGTGTAATATATTCCGAATGTCATTCCTTTTTCCCCACCATTTTATTGAAGGCCATGTTTTGCAGTTTAAATGGGTTAAAAAGAACAACACAAATGAACTACCATATTAGCACATACCTCAACCCCCATGGCCAAATTGTGTCATAAACTTCAAAATCCAGACGGGCTTACTTTGCACAGTCATATCCATACATATCCATTTTCTACAATACTTGTCCTCATGAGGGTCACTTAGGAGCTGGAGCCGCTCCCAGCTGACTTTTGTGTCCGGTCAATCGGAGGACACAAAAAGCATTCACAATCTTATTCCCACTTACATGCTCATAGGGGACAGTCCCCAATGAACATAACATGCATTCTTTGGAATTAGTGAGGATGCGTGCCAAGTAATATCCCCCCAATATTGTAATCGAGACCATAGTGTGCATGGCGCCCACCTGTCCCGCGCGAGCTTGTGTCTTGCTCCTTTGAGGCCTCTGCCTTTGCCCGCTCGTTTCATCTCGACCAACGGGAACAGCAGCAGAAGCGCGAGCAGGGAGATCACGACGAAAGAGGAGGTCACACGCATGCTGGTAACTGTAGCTTTTTTCCCTTTTTCCTCTCAATAGCTCTCTCTGTCTCTTCTCTTGGGAGGGCTGTGGAGTCAAGCAGAGTTGTTTTGGATATAATGATGAGCATTTGAAATGGGTCAAAGCGGAGGACAACTCCTGTAACTGTTGATGGACTACAGCTGTGGAAGGAGCGTGATGCAGCAGCGTGTTGCGTAAGACACGAGGAACATCCAAATGTGTATTTATAGCCTTACAATAATATTTCCACACTATCATGCTGTACAACTTTGACTTTTTGAGCCGCTCCACCGCATGTTCAAAATCTGTGTGTACCTTGTATCTGGAGTGGGCCATGCATTTGGTGACTGGGCTTTCCAATGGAGACTCTGTTCACCTCTTACCACCATGTTTACATCACAATCACAGAAACCATCAATACAGTATGTTGTTGTTTTTTTTAACCCCGTAAGATAGCGCCTGTGTGGGCAGCCATCAGCAAGTGCTCTTCAAGAGCCTTGCCTTTTTTTTTTTTTTTTGGAGTTTTGTTTTCTCACATGGTGTTGTTGTTACGTCGTGTGGGCCTGATGTGGATTGTTTTCACTGTTTTTTGGCCACGACATTCGTCAAAGGAGAAGAATCTGTACTTGGTGGTTGCGCCTTCTCGGCAGCAGGCGTGTACCAGCACTGATTTTCATAGGGAGGAATGTCGGCGCCATTTGACTGTCGGTGCTAGACAGCCCCGGGCCGCTTGTGTTTTTGTGCCTGTAATTGGCAGCATTTTTCACAGCCCCGTTTTGTTCAGCGGAAATGTCGGTGCTGTTGGACAGTCTGCGGCTGGATGGATGGATGGCTTGTGTAGCCGACGATGAGTAGAAAGGAGCGACGGCGCAGAGCACAGAAGCGTATGTAGAACTGGGAGTCGCCACTTGGAATTGAAGCGAATTTACATGGGACGGGACATGTGAGTCAATTTCTTTTTCGTCAATGGACGCTACAGCTTCTTGTTTACTTCAAACAACAAAGTGTATGCAGAAAACGTGGTTTAGATTGCGCGACTGTCTGTGTCTTATGTGTTGTGTTGTATTATTTTGTCATTTTATGTTAAATGTTCTGTTGATGGCAGCACGGGCACCCACAGCGGCTCCTCTCCTGTGGTTGAGAGGAAAGAAATTTGAGGAAAGAATTTTCATCTGTGTTGCATGTTGCACCTAGAGCACATTTCACAATAAAGTTGAATTGAACCTTGAATTGAATTGAACACAATATAACACATTCGTGCCACATACGTCATTTGAAGCAGTTCACAGTCTATATTTATCGAATAACTTGACAAAAAAAAAACAAAAAAAACTTAATAGATGCTGATTATCACACTTAATAATGTGTGCCGATCACTATAGTTGCATTTTGTTAATGATGAATTTTGCTCTGACCAAGCAATCAATGGTTGGAAAATGCTGACGTTGTCTGTGAGGGTGAATTTAAAATCTGACTGATGAACGAAACAGTCCCATAGTTTAAGTTACATCAGCCAAGACTATGGATTCTGAAGGTCCTGGACGGATTTAACTGATGTGGCAACACAGAGGCGGAACTCTGAGTGTGGGGGGGGGGGGGGGGGGGGGGGTAAATCAAACATCCACACGGGCAGAGTAGCCAAGAGAAATGTTATGAAATGAAGAGAACACTAATTAGTGGAACAAATATTATCATTTACTACAGTATTGGGATGTGCCCCAGATTGTTTAGTAACTTTCCTGCTGTTTCTATTCCAGGCGAATGCAGAAATCTCCAAGAGCTCAATGTGTCTGAGTGTTTTAACATCACGGTGAGAACAACATAGTGAATGTTGTGATTGTTGTACTGAGTTCTGTATATTAGCGGTGTCAAACTTGTTTTCATCACGTTGTAGTTATGCTTGCCGTCAGGGTGCCACTTATAACTATGGTGTCAGGGGTCACAGACAAGTGCAACAGTCACTGTTTGTACCACGGGATTTATTATGCTGTACAAAGCCGAATCGTGTCATTTGTTATTGCTTTGTCTCCATCTTAAGAGCCTGGGGAGAGAGAGAGGCTCTTAAAGTGCCACTGGAAGTTTTTCACATTGTAACACATCGAAGTAAAACTAGAGCCGTTTACCCCATTTCGCGTACAGTCACAAATAAAATGATAAAATTCCAGAATTTAGAGAAGACCAACTGGTCTAGTTTTGCAATCCACACAAATCTCAGTTCCATGCACAGCACTCAGGTTACAGACAATACAAGTCGCTGTTTGCACTCTTGTCGTTTTCCAAAACTAAAGACTTCTCAACTGCAGATGTGTTTCCTCTCCCAGCTGCCTGCTTGACATTTACGCTATCCATTGTTGTGACATGTTTTTATAAGGTGGTTCTCAATTCTTCATTGTCGTCCTACCGCATCTCGACTTTTTGTAATGTGTTTTAATGAGAAAAAAATAGCACCGTGTAATCTTATGCTTTGTAAAATTATACAGGAATTATATAATTCAATAGAATGAAAAAGAGTCAAACAATTTTTGCCAAGCTTTCTCCTTCAACTGTGTTGCTCATTCCGGTGTGCTGTTCTTGGCCACCAGAGGGGCAGTTTAAGACAGCCACAAATATAGTGTTCAGTGAGACTTCTCAACTCCTCTTAGCTCATCAGTATGACACTAACATTTGTTGCTCTTCACAAACAATTAAGAATATAGACTTGTGAATATTATGGGGTCTGATCATGGTAAATGGAAAATGGAGTTTAGTTATATCGCGCTTTATCTAAACCATGTGGTGTGCAAAATGCTTCACAAAGCCTCATATTCATAATTTATGTGGTCATGATATGGATTATACAATGTTTGGTTTCAGATATCCTTTGCTTAAAGGGCAACGACACATCGAATAAAGAGCTGCTAATTTTATGTTAGCATTCACATAGCCGATGCTATGTGGTTGTTTTAAATACCCAGCATGCAATTCTTAGTTTTTTGTTTTGTTTTGGTTTTTTTAGCTTGACAATAATCTTCTGATGAGAGTGGCAAAACACATCTTTCACGTTTTTTTGGGGGGGTGGGGGGAGAATATTTACCATATTGCCTCTTGTTGGGAAAACAGTTGAGTCACCCTCCACCAGACAGGGTTTAAGATCATAACTGAAAACAAAACACCCGAGTCATGTCACTTGTATCTCAAGGCATAACTGTATTTAGAAACATGTTGTGAAATGGCAGACCTTCCCTGCAGCACACCTGATGATTTCTAACAGCACAATGGCTGGGAATCGCTCTGAGATGGCATGCTCGATCTGGCCCACGGAGCCTTGAGTTTGACGCCTTTGCTTTTAGAGATTAAGCTCTCAAAAATGACAGAATGTACGGAAGCAGCCACAGCTGTCTGGCAGACTCACTGGAGTATAAAATATGTATGACGTGGTGGTGTGTGTGCTCTGACAGGACGCCATGATTGAGTCAATTGTGGAAGGCTGTAACTCCCTGCTCTACCTGAACCTCTCCAGCACACTCTTGACAGATGCCACCCTCAGAGAGCTGGCAAGGTAAACAGTGCCACTTGTTTGCACGCTAATCCTTTTGTCGCTGGAGCCTTGCCTTCCACTTCCCCGAAGTAGCCACTAATATGCATACTTTTTTTCCGACGTAGAGCCCAGCAGCACTATTTGCTTCGCCTTTCACGTGTGAGAACAGTTCACTTGCTGCCTGTCTGTAGACTGAGAAAGAGGAGCAGATGTGGCGCTTGCGACATGAAAAAAAAAAATAAGAGCCATGATTGCCATTGTGGGTGAATTATGCGATTTGAAAATTCTAGTTGTAAATCAGTCAGCCTGGAATAAAACAGGGGCTTTCCCAAACTTGTTCCCACAAAGCTGGACACGTAGAATTGTCCAAAATGTCTCGAAAAGAGAATTATGGGTTTACGAGCCAGACACCTAAATTGATTAATTAATCCTGTGAGTGCCAACTGCTGTAGTTTTCAACAGGTATCCAACATCACATAACTCATTCACTTGTTCACGTTTTCAAGTTTCCACCAATCCTAGCGAAGGAAAGACTAGACTATTTTCTTTCACCAGGAAAAAAAATGCCCCGAGCTATTTTCATTCTTTAGTAACCACCAATAGAACATTGTTTGGTATGAATAAAATGTTGCTTTGGGCCCCAATTTGGTCAGGGATTGTCCTGAGTTGGTTCCATCAAAAACGCTGGTTTTGGACCAAAAACGGGCATTTTGTGAAAAGAGACTTGCCAAGGAAGAAGTGTGACTTTGATGCTGTTATTTTTCCTTTTGTGACACCTCAAACCATAAGAAAAAAAATCTGGGAAAGGGATTTTAATGGCAAAACATCCATTTATTTACAGACATCTAACTATTAAACTCGCCGTGAGCGACACTCACCACATGACTTAAATTGAATGTCGTTGGCTTTTTTTTTAACATGCCGTTCTTCACTTACACCTTAAAATTGCATTATCTTTTCTCACGATAGCGACACACACTTTGTTTATACTATACATATACATACCCTGTGTGAGGTGCATAAACATGTCCGACTTCCAACGAGATGGCATTTCCGTCATAATCAACGTGACAACACGTGATTCACCTCCTAATCTTTATCTTCTTCTAAAAAGCTGTGCTGATCTCAAATCCTAAGAAATGCAACATCACCATCTGGCATTTGTTTGCCTTTTCAGTTCTTTAGTGAAATGCTTGATATTCAATTAGACAAACTGGTCATTTAAACTTATTATTACAATATGGTTAAAAAAATTAAAAAAAATACCAACGTGCTTGCTAAAAATATTTCCGTCTTGTTTTCCAAAAACATTGAAATTTGACTTAAGCAACTATGCTATTGGGTTAGCTGCTGTTGGCTGTACTTCGCGCCAAGAAAATCCCACACGGACTTGATGATGTCACATTCCAACCCGTCAGGCCCCACCCCTTATAGGCACATGCAGTACATACAGATTTCTTTATTTTTTCAACGTTTTATGCTTCTGGTTTTTTCCCCCCCAAATGTGTGTGCAATGTGTTTAAAAAGTGTTTTGTACAAGTTTAGATGTGGAAAGATTTCGGATTTAAAAATACAACTTACATGGTCTTTCTATGTCTCATTTTCACACTTATTAGGGCTGTTGGTATGGAATCTTTGCCCTGCAATAAATGGGTGTTTTCCTTCTTGTTATTGTATGGTGCACATACCTTGAAGTTGCTTCCAACTTTGTGGGGGAAGAAAATACATTATTCTACAGCACAGAGAAATTTTCAAAAACACTTTTTTTCTGACAGTGAATAAATAGCAGATACCATACAGTATTTTTGTTGCTGATTTCACTGCCATGCTGTTTTGATTAGACACCACCAAATCTTGTTCGTTCCCCTCATGATTTCAATTTGTTATTGGTTTCTCCCATTTTTTCCCCAACAGCAACTGTGTCAACCTTCAGTACCTGAGCTTGGCCTACTGCCACAAAATGACAGATGAAGGTTTTCAGTACCTGAGTTTGGGAACAGGCTGCCACAATCTCCTCCACCTAGACCTGTCGGGCTGCTCCCAGGTCAGTCTTTCAGGCTTCGCGATATACTGTACTTAGTCAGATAATTCCAAAGGATTGGAAGAATCCAGTCGCTCCTCTCCTTGTTTGCACGTGTCCCCTCTTGTTCCTCACTTAGTATGAGCTAAGAGGGGAGGAAGGAAGGAGTGGAGAAAGGACGGGGTCGGGCTTGTTGAATAAGCCCACCCGCTCGCCATGTGCTTTACCCACATGCATGACAACACACTCAGTTATGCTCACTTCCAGATGTATGTTTTCATTTTATGGGGCCCGGAAAGTGTGAGGAGCGTGGATCAAGGGGATGATTCACATTCCAGTGAATACAGATTTGCTCTCTGTCTCTCTCGTAGGTGACGGCGACGGGCTTCAGTTACATCTCAGAAGCGTGCCCTTATCTCAAGGAGATTTTGCTCAATGACGTGTACGACCTGTCGGACAAGTGCATCTCTGTATGTTTGTTTCATTGATAGGACTCTGCAGACCAGGGGGTGGACAAACCTATAATAGTCGTATCTTGTAGTTTTGACACAACTGCCACATCACGGCTTTCTCTTAAGGGTGATATGGCAAATACAGTCAATTTAGCACTTTTGGGGATTAACAAGAGCAATCTGTCATAGGCTGAAAATCTTTCAAGCAGTGTTTACTTGAGGATCATTAACTCATTCAGTAACGGCCAATTCTAGACTAAGTCTGAAAAGACGTTTAAAAACATCTTTGGGAGTGAAGGAGTGTTGACAAATTGGACCTTGACACAGAGCAGAAAGTGGAGCAAATCATTTTGTCTTCTGAATTGGACTCTCACTTTTCCCAGGGTCTTTGGAAGAGAAATGTAGTCCCCGTTTAATTTATAAATGATACCTTTACATTTCAAGATACGCTCTACACACATTCATTTTGCTATCCTTAATTGTAGCAGACACAGTCCTTGACACCCCTGCTGCAGTCAGTTCAGACAAAAGTTTTGGGACACTCCGAGTAAATAATACTTCAGTTCCTACCATCCATCCAATTTTGGACCTATTTTCCTCTTTTGTCTTACTTAAATCTGTTCTCACTCTTGCTCACACAGTTTTCAAAATAACAGGCTTGCTTCAAGATCTTTTCTCGGTCCAAGTTAGGGTTTACTGTGAAACTGACGCATAAAACAGAATATAAGATAAGATAAGATAAGAAAACCTTTATTAGTCTCGCAATGGAGAAATTCCCAATTCACAGCAGCAAAGTTACGAAAGGAAGAAGTAGAACAACAAAATATAGGAGCTGCTGGAAAGGCAGCCACTCTCGCGGCGCCATTTTGAAGTCAAAATAACAAAAATAACACAACACAACACATAGGACACAAACAGTCGTGCAATCTTCACCACTTGTCTGCATACACTTTGTTGTCTGAAGCAGTTCTAGATGAAAGAGGAGAGGATCAAAGTGTCCTTTCACCAGTGGATCAGAGACGTCATGCTGAAAATGTGCACACGTCTGCTACAAGCTAAGTTTTGAAAGCAAACACGAAGCTCTAGCGTCCATTGACGAAAAGAGATGAGTTCACTTCTCCTGTCCCACGTAATCCGCTTCAAACTCCAAGCCGCGACTCCCAGTTCCAAATCCGCATCGGCGCTCCGCGCTAACGCTCCTTTCTTCTCATCTCATCATATAATACAATACTGTTTATTTTAACCCCAGATTGTTCCAGCAATTATTATTTTCTGTACTCTAACGAAGGTCTGCTAGCATAATGCTAAAGTACAACGCATAATGCCATTGACAGGCTAACAGAAACTACCTTAGATGTTGTGGTAATTATAGACCTTCAAAAATCGGCCACTCTAACACATGCATCACATCAGCATCACATGCGTACATGTATAAACAGAGCAGACAGCAATACTCACAGTCCTATTCTCTCTGCTTGGTATAGAACTTGAATGGAGCCCTGACTCCAACTGCTTCAAGCACTGCTGGGATGAACTGGAACTGAAAGTGTGGAATGGCAAGGTGTCCCAATACTTTTGTCTGAAGAACTCAACCAGAAGCATGTGTGCTATGTAGGTTTGCAAAATTCTGGAAAAAAATTTTACTGGAAATGTTCCACCTTTTTGCAAGCATTGCGCGATGTGTGCCACATAGGCCCTGATGGCCAACTGCCAGAGTGTCTCCTCCATCTCTTTGCTGGAGGCGTGGCAACTGTCCGACGCCGGCATCAAAGCCATCGCCGAAGTCGCCAAACTGAAGAGTTTCAGCCTGGAGGGTGAAGTTCTCCGCCAAACTTCCTTGGACTAAAGCAAGCTGTTTGAGCATTTATTTGATATCCTTGATACCCAGTGAAAGCTCAATGTGCCAGCAGGCTCATTATCCTCACGAATCAAACAATTCAATTCACTACTAGAACGACCATCCTATTAGTAACATTTTTTTTGCACTGCTGTAATACGCTTTTGCATACTTCGACAAATACATATTAAAAGTGAGGCAAGATTACCATTACGGATTTTGGTGCTACTGGTAGGATCCAGTGACCTTATTTATCAGGGCACAGAACTGTGCATAAAGTGTGCATACAAACGTTCCCACACCAAGTATGGGATTTAACAATTTGCACGTGCGCAAGAGGGTGTGCACAAATTAATTTTTTTGAACTTATACACTCTAGATTTCACTTGGATGAAACAAATTTAGAACCTGTTCTACACACTCTTTGATAAATGAGGAAACGGGAGACCAGTAGTGCATGACACATGCCTCCTAGTTGGGGCTCGTAACATTTCTATTCAAGCACAGCAGTAGTTAATTGCATACTTTAAGCCGAACGGTGGCACTAGAAGTAAGAATTTTTTTTTACAAGACAGTCATTCTACTATTGTGATGAATTGTCTTACAAGTGAGTAAAAAGAGAGTGTACTAGTGCAGATATATATACATTATATATATATACAGTATATATCAAGGATATCAAACAAATGCTTCAAAGGGACTTTCCATATTGTACACATTTAAAAGCGATCTTCAACGTGTAAAAGTGTTATTCGGTGTGCAGGTAACAATCGCGTGAGCCACGTGAGCTGGAAGGCAGTGTGCTCCAGCTCACGAGGCCTCCGCAGGTTGCACATCGTTGAATGCCACAAGATGGGCGACACCTCCCTCAAGGCGGTGGCCACCCTCCGGAACCTGCAGTACCTGGACATCTCGCTTTGTAGCAAGTGCGTGTCGCCCTGCATGTCTTTTCATCTAGGCTTCTCAAACTTTTTGGGGTCCCAAGACTAGGATTTGGCTGATTACCCTGTTGGGTGGTTTACCATGGTTTTAAAAAGCTAGCATTGCCTGTAATGAGGTCTTCTTTTCTTTTTTGAGGGGATCTCTAAACGGGGCACAATATGATTGGCTGCTTATATAGTTTAGTCAACGAGTCACCACTTTGAGGTCATTTTATTATAATGTAGAAATGTACATTATTTTAATATTACCATGAAAATATCACGACAATTACAGTCAGTTTATTTTTTCCAATTATTTTACAATACTGTACTCTAGAAAGATACCAAAGATCAAAACCTGTTTTTGTGGCAAACATAAATTTGGCAAGCTGTACAGAGACGAGACACAGAGACTGTTGACATTGGTCTACAGTGCCTTAGCCGATCAGGATGCAAAAAAAATACCTGCACTAAAAACATCCGTGAAACAGCGAAGCCGTGAAAGGTGTACCGCATTATAGCAAGGGTTCACTGTGCTACAATGTTTTTGCGCACAATTATTTTACCGTCAGAATCGAATACCGGCCCATATCTACCCAAGGCTCGTTACAGGGTTTTGCATCCAAGCTATTGATTGCAAATGATTTCGCAGTCCACAATTTGAGAAGCACTGTTTAAAATTATGAGTTGATGACACAAGTTCATGTAATGACTGTGTCTCATTCCAGAGTGACGGATAAGGGGCTCTTTACTCTGGCCGAAAGCCCCTCGGCCAGCAAACTGAGAGAGCTGAATGTGAGTTACTGCAGTCAGATCACCGATGCAGCCATCAGCGTGATTGGTCACAGGTACAATTAAGTCATGCTCTCATTCACACTCACTTACATTCATACACTCACCAATGACACACACTAAATCACACACACATTCCAAAACTTGAAAAAAAATCTCTTTCTCTCTCCCTCCCACCCTCCGCCCCTCCCCATAACATACATATTCTACGAACACTCACTTACTCTGTCACACCTTCCAACACATCTCATATTTTCTCACTTTCTTCTCACACACTCATTCACTCACGGACTCTCAATTTCCCACACTATCGCAAAATTTCTCTCACTCTTCTCGCACACGCACTATAATCACACACACTCACTCTCACACTATCCAACACACTCACACTCTGCAACACTTTCACGCTTTCTATCTCTCCATCAGGCACACACCCACACACACTGTCACACTCACTGAACACACTCACTCAAACTATTGCATACTTTCTCCTTAAGTCACTCTCTCCAGCTCTTTCACTTCCACCCTCACACACACTTACTCTTACATGTCCTCTCAGGCTCTCGTGTGCTTTCACTCATACATGCATGCTCACACATACTTTTACTCAGTCATACAGTCGCTTCCACTCTTACACTCTGCACTCACACACACTCAGACATTCTTTCTCAAACAGTCAAAACACAACTCCTCTACAACGAAATCATGATTGCAGCAAGAAATTTTTCACAACAGGGGTTTTTTTCACTGTAGCAAATTTGATCTCAGATGTAAACACACACACACATAGTCAACTCAGCTTGTTTTGTCATGGCCTGATTAGGTTTACCAAGCTGTCCCATCTGAACTTGAGCTACTGCGAGCAGCTAACTGACGTCGCTCTGGAGTATTTAATGGGCAGTTCCATCAGCTCTCTGGACATCAGCGGCTGTAACATTCAAGACGACGTACAGTACTTGCATGCTGCTTATTCTCACGAAAGTGTCGCAGACTTTGTACAGACATTTACTATGTTGTTGAATTTTTAGGGCCTGGCTGCTCTCGAGGAGGTTCCCTTGAAAAGGTTGATTATTGCCGAATGTATCAACATCACAGACGTTGGTATGGAGGTACAAACCTTGAGTCCACCAACATACTGTACATTTCTTCAGATCTACCCACCTGTCACTCTACCCTTATGTGACTATAAAATGCTCAATATTTGATCACCTAGCAATCGCATCTATGTATTTACCTACTTGCTACATTTTACAGCCGAACATAAGAAATAAAAGTTACACATCTCATATCAATCCTGTGGCTGCAGACAGTGTTATGTTTGGATGAGTGTTTAATATCCCACAATTAATTATTTCTCTATGTTTTCTCTGGAGTAGAATTTGTGCAAGTACTTGACAGATCTGGAGTACGTAGACGTGTCTGGCTGCTTGGAACTGTCCGACCAGGCCGTCAAAGCTTTTTCATTTTACTGCAGAGGCCTGTTGACACTGCGGGTGGCAGGCTGTCAAAAGGTATACGATATACACACTCACCAGTTATGTACAATCTAATGAGAGCCACGACAAATTAAAATTGAGGGCAGCCATTAACAGGCCCACGAAAGAATCATACATTTTAGAATGACATGACGTTCCCACATAGCAGCTTCGTCACCCATCTGTCGAGGATATCTGGTCCCAATTGGGGCTTGTTCGGCTGAATTCCCTAGTTGGAGTACGAGCCCTGGAATGCGTCCAGAATGGCTGCTTTGAACCAAAATGGTCAACTTCCTGTTGAATTCTAGGCATGGGTCTGAGAGATTTTATTCATGTTTCCTATCATAATGACATTCAACCCTAATTTGGTCTCGATCGGTGAAAGTGGTGTTTGGAGTAGGTTTTTTTTCCCCACCTTCGCAGAAGACGCTGCTGAGCAAACATTGCATCCGGCGCCTCTATAATACCCCCGCCCCCTCAAAAAAAATTATGGGGTCTCAATTTCACGACTATTGTTTGTTTTTCACAGGTAACTGATATGGCAATGCAGTGCCTTTCACATGGAGCAGCCCAGTACCTGCGAGAGCTGGACGTGAGCGGCTGTACCCTAACTGATCGCGCCATCAGATACATCGAGAGGCTCTGCCCGCCACTCTCATCAATTACTATGCACGGCTGTGACCGCATCTCAGAGTAAGAACTTGAGGAAAAAAAATGTACTTCATCAATCTGCAGTGCACACGGTTCCACACATTACTCACAAGAACTTTAGCTGTTTTCTAACAAGGAACTGAGCGTCAAAATTCACAAGTGTGCACCACTTTTTGTGCATACTGTAAGTTTACATGTGTGTGTGTGTGTGTGTGTGTTTCAGGGAGGCTGCCATGAGGCTACAGCCATATGTACAGCACTGGGAGTACAGCAACGAGCAAACCAAATTGTGGCTTCGATAAAGCAATCTGTGCGCTAAGAGAATGGCATGGAATTGATAATCGCACCAGTAAAGCCTCCAATGAACTCAGTAGAGCTCAGACCTCTGCCAAGGCCCAAAAAAATTCTAATTTGGCACTTCCACAGAAACCTGGCTTTTTTTTTTAATTAAGATCCATCCATCCATCCATTTTCTGGACCACTTTTCTATTGTAAAAATGACCCTTTGAATGAATGAAAACATTGCTGTCCAATGAAGAATGATTAGCATTTCCAAGTGTTACACATTTGATTGCCATCCTAATAACAAGAAAATGTTGGCCAGAAAGACAAATTGAAATGTCATATGACAATGATGAAAAATGTAGGGAAGCGGGAAAATTTGAGATTTATATTGGACAGTGAGGCAACAGGTCGGCCTCACAGAGCAGAGTTTGAGGGTTCGATTCCTACTCCGGCCACCCTGTGTGAAGTTTGCATGTTCTCCCTGTGCCTGCGTGGATACTGTGGTTTCCTCCCACGTTCCAAAAACATGCATGACACGTTAATTGAGCACTCGAAATTGTCCCTCGGTGTGAGTGTGATTTTCAATCGACAGTGTAACATACAGGGGGGTGCCCAACCTTTTTTGACCGAAGATCGACTTTTCAAGCACCGACCTCCCGCACGTGCACGCACACACACACGCATGCCATGATGAGCAACAGCCATAAGGGCCCAGAACACAGACGAAACAGAAAAAATAAAGTCGATACAAGAGCTTGTGAGTTTGGAAAAAGGAATCAGTGCTTACCTACGTCGAGACCTGACGCGGCAGCATGGGACGCACTTTGGCAGCGTCTTCAGTGCAACGTCACAATCGTAGCTCACTAACGTTTTAGAATGTTTCTCCTGGCATTTCAAATTCCCATTTTTTGCCAGTGCCATCGGCGAATGGTACGCGTAAGAAACTTTGAATTAGAATAATACAAATTAAAAAGATATATGGAGACAACTCTAATCGCAAAATGCAAGTGCAGCCAGCTGACCGCTAACAACTTCCGGTGATGCAGGTCACGCGCCGTTGTAGGTTAATAAATATTATTTTATTTTTAAATACTTTTTGTGAAAATGAAACTGAAAGAATGCTTAGGTTTCAGTGTGCACTAACACAAACATATAGAATATTAATAATACGTACACAGACACACACACTGAAATTTCCATTGGACAGTGTAACAGCATGAATCGGGGGCCAGATAAACATACAAAAGATTAAGTAACACTCAACGTGGGGGTCGAACCGACGACCCTGATAAAGTCAGGCTCTAAACTGCACTTGAATAGTGATTTTTATTGGACAGTGTAAGAATGAAAAGCAGTGGCGCATCAACCGTGAGTTTAAGAATTTCACACTCTACAGACTGAGCTGAAAAGCAGTCAAACCAAGATTTCATTGACCATTGTAGCGGAATAAAAAAAACCCACAGATTAAAAAACACCCAATGTTCCCTGAGACTAAGAGGCTCATGCTCTACCAACTGGGCAAATGCTAAAATGCTCCAGAACTCATTTTCTTTCGATAGTGAGGGGGAGAATAACCTGATAATCCCCAAAGGGATTTTCATTGGACCGTGATGAAAAATGAGGATTTTCTCAGGACGAACATAAAACATGTAAAAAGATGTCCTTCATTTTATTGGACAGCAGTGAAACATGCAAAGGAAGTGGAGAGAATAAATATTTTTACTTGATATTGATATTAAAGAAAAAATTATTTGTCATCGGACTATTGACCAAAGTGGAAAGGAAAATTTAAAAAAAAAACTGAGGAAAAATGTTGGAAATAATGCCAAGGTCCACAAACAATAAATGGCTTCTAGGAAAGGAATATACTGAGGCGTAATCGCCATCTCTCCCAACAACTACCTCCGGTAATTGTTCATGTTTACTAAGGCAGCAAACAAACGGGAACATAACCTTGGCAGAGGTCATTTTTGCTATACTGTATACTTTGGTGCTGTATGTGTTCATATGTACTTTAAATCATGTTAGCTTACCTCAAAACCTCAAATTAATCACTTCAACCCTATTGTTGGGTAATGTATGGCATCTTTAGATCATGCAGTTTTAATAACTATGCAAAGACGTATTTCTTATTGAGTGAAATCAATGTTACTGTAATGAATACTGTTTTTTTTAATTAAATAAAAATGTGATTGCACAGAGGTGTGATTATTTCAGTCTCTTCACAGTCACGATGGGTTATATTCATCTGTGAGTGACACTGCAGTGCCACAATGTAGCTTTTCAGCGTCCCAGCTTCAAAGACTGCAACCAACTTTGCGTCCTCAGGCTGACTGAGCCTCTTTCTGTGGTGACTTTGATCCGCTGCCTCACTGGACCATCGGTGTTCATGTAGCCTAAGAGAGATGGAGAATGAAAGAATGTCATGGTTGATTAACACTGCAGTTTTGAACTACTACCTCCATGACTAAAAAATGTCTTGATTGTTTTTGTGTGTGTCTTTCTCTCCCCCAACCCACATTCTGGGCTCTGTGAAGAAAAATATGCCCTCTACTCACCAGTGACTCTGGTTTGGTTTTCAGTAGTGTTCTCCTGGATTTGGTGCAGCATAACATCATGGCTGACGTCAACCGTGACACCACATAACTCCACCTCTGCTTGTAACGAAGATGGCACGCGGACACAAACCTGTCCTACAGTAAGAAACAAGGGATTCATAAGCCAGTGGTGGAAAGTAATCATCTTCATATCCTCTGTTGCTCTACTTGAGTAGATTTTTTTAAGGTATCTAATATGTATTCCTTATTTAGTTTTACTTCCTACATTTGAAAAACCTTTGTCCAAAGAGGCTTGTTACTTTTCCAAATCCCGCAAATTAAAATAACAATAAAAAAAGGCATAGGTAGAGATTTGTAAAGTCAACAGCAATTGATATTTTGATTGATTGAGATCGTGGGGATTGAAAGGTGGAAAAAACGGAGATAGCAGTAACATGGCGGAATGTGAACCAGGAAACATTAACAAATAATATACTGCAACAGGTTCACAGAAGGGTTAGCTATTAAAATGTATCTAATTTGAAAAAACACATCTATGTGAGGTGTATTATATTCAGTTATTAATTTATCATTTTTGGTCATCGGTTCACATTGTTCACAAAGCTACGGGAGTACATTGTTTTCATAGCATGTCCTAGTAATTTTATTTTCCTTCCTCGTTGGTGCACTATGCAAGTTAATGCAAGTTTTTGTAGTACTGCAGTATTTTCTGAGAAGAGAATGTAGTATAATTAACTGTTAAAAAAAGAAAAATAATTTTTCAGTCTGTACTTTTTTCCATTGTTTGTCAGTCTTTTTTCTACAAGTATCTGTATTTTATTGTACTTTTCAAGAAATGTCACACAAAGGAAGTACCCTCATGACTCACGCCACACAAAAATAGTAAGTGGAGAGTACTTGTACATGACTCCTGAGGCACGCCAGTCATACTATAACTGTTTGTCACCGATTGGTCTTACTGTCATAGCATGCCCCTCCCTACCATGCTGCTGACTTAATTCTGGTGAACAAAAGGATTTGAGGTCCCGTACTAGGGTACAGTAAGCAATGCACATGTTCTTTACTGAACAACCTGAAAAATTTGCATATTTCTACCTTCCCGACTGAGCACTTCCGAGCTGGCGCCGTCTCCCACATATACATCGATATCTCCACTTTCAGAAGAAAGCTTCAAGAGGCCATTGGAGCCGTCTGACGAAAACATCAAAACTCATATTTGATCAACAACACAGAGCATTCCATTGTGTGCTGCTATCAGAAAATGTTTACCAATGAGTGTATGGCCTAATCTGTTCTTCACAGTGGCGTCACCTTTGGACAGAATAGAACACAAAGTCAGTGTGGCTTCGTGACAATAGTGCAAGTAAACAAGATAATTGTTTCCAACATGTGCCTTGGAGGAAGAGAGATTTAGATTCTGGACGGGTGACGCACTTCTTCTCTGCTCTGACAATGAGTACATTCCCATCTTCCAACAAATATATTAGAGAAACGTTTTTATGTTGTTGTTTTTTTCTGTACGATCTAATATAAGATCCAATGCAAAAATATATATTTTTTTGTTTTAATTTTACATGTATATATATATAACTGCTTCAGACAACAAAGTGTATGCAGAAAAGGTAAGATTGCACGACTGTCTGCGCCCTATGTGTTGTTATTTTTGTTATTTTGACTTCAAAATGGCGCCGCAAGAGTGGCTGCCTTTCCAGCAGCTCCTATATTTTGTTGTTCTACTTCTTCCTTTCATAACTTTGCTGCTGTGAATTGGGAATTTCTCCATTGCGAGACTAATAAAGGTTTTCTTATCTTATAGCGCACGCGCACAGAGACACACAACTACCAAGCAATAGCTCATAATTCAAAAAACTCATATCTGGGCACTCATAAACCAAGGTATCAGTGTACACAGTTTCACAGTCATAACAGCCCAATGTGGCAAAAATTGCCTTGGACACCCCTCAATAGACCCAATGGCATGGTAGCAAAATACATGTGCCTGTTCAGATCACCGTGTATTAGTCCCAGTTCCACCTTTCCCGTGGAGGAGGAGATGCAGCTGGATTCGGCGTAGACAGCCTTGACCGCTAGAGGGCCGTGTTCTGTGGAGACCTTCATCTCGGAGCCCTGCAGCTTCTTGACACGCACCGCCTGCACAACACAAGCATAGCGCAATGAAGGGCACTCAGACTCTTCTCAACTGTCTAGTGTGGGTTGAAAGGTACTGCTGCCCCCTAGCGTTCCTTTACTGCCACTGGCGGACCACAAGTTTGGGACCTGGGCCTTCAGTGGAAACTCAATCCACCTTTTCATCGCGCCACTATCACATCCCAGTTGTAGAAACTACCAGCACTGTACAATATAACACCGCGCAACTGTGTCATTTACATCATCTGGAGCAGTTTTGAATCAATATTTATGGCAAATGAATAAATAAAAAATGGAATAAAAATACATCATACTAACCAGAGATACGGATTATTTGATGTGCTAATGTGTGCACCTGGTTACAGACATTTTTTCCTTGTGGAAAAATCGCTGTCACAAGTTTTGCTCTGAACAACCAGAAAAACGCTGGTGTCATTTGCAAATATATGCCCTTTCTTTTTTATTGGTCTGGAAATTATTTAGAGTCTTTGTTCAACTATCTACAGTATGCCAATGACATATAGTCATAGTCAGAACAATTAAATGTTATTTCACTAGATGGCAGAATGTGATGAATAGAACGAATAGACTGTTGGGAGTAAATTCGATTTTTTTTTCACGGAACAAATATTAGTTAAGAATTTATGTTGTAAAGGTAGCTGAGTATTTCTGATGGTGTTTATTCAAATGCATTAAAGTTGTGTTGTCCTTACACCCTTGCCAAAAGCGCTGATATCCACGTTGCCATGGATGGTACCCTCGCCTGTGACATCTCCACCTGACCGCACCTCCACCAGATGGCCCTGAGGTGCACACACAAAATCAGTGTTCATGTGCATGTCGTCACTAAAATCTACATTTGCTTTGTGGTTTAGCATTACATAAAGAAAGGTGGGGGGGGGGGGGGGGGGTTCCCCAGGAGGAAAAATACATTGATAACGAAATAATTTAGATTACAGTGTAGCATGGTTCATTTTTTTCATTGTGAGCATTGTATGTTCTGCTTATATGTTGCTACTCTCTGTGTTAAGTAGCAGTTGTTTAAGGGTTTACATTTACTGTAACATCTACGCTAATTTTTTGTTGGCCTGTGAATAGTGTTTGGTTAAGCATTTTGCTGTTTGAAAAAAAGAAGCCACGGTACCACTTTTGATGATTTTCACAGTCATAACGGACCTCTGAGAGGAACCGTACCCACTATATGGCCTATGACAAAAATGTGTTTGATACTCGTGATCTAATAGAATCAACAAGTCATCAAATATTCTCCCTTGATACAACCAAAAAAAGGGATTGATTTAAGTAGATGTTTCTTATTGTGGTTGTTTGGAGGGGTGTGTAACCACATCACTGCATCGTGACAGCTGTTTCTACAGCTTAGCTTGTATAGGATCTCATTGGTTTGTGTAAGTGCACCTAATAAAAGTGTCCCCAGTGAATGTGTTTTTCTTGACTGACCTTGACTGAACGCAGTGAGCAGTCACCTTTCTCTGTGTGCACCTTGCAGATGTCACACTCCATGTTCTTCACCTGCACGTTGCCTAAAGCGTGGGTGCGAATGAAGAGATCTGACACACACACACACACACGCACACAATTACATATTCCAAATGTGTCAAAATCTATGACTAGTCTACATGAATGTATAAATCATCATCTGCACTGATGTATTTATTTGCACGAAAGTTAATTCACAACAGAATAATTTTCTGTACAATAAATCATCCCTTTGCACTACTACACGCATATATATTCTGTATAATCAAGCTTTTTTCTCATTCAATAATTGCAATTTGCACTGTACATTGCATACACTGTAACGTTGTATAGTCCATCCATGCATTATCTGCGCCGCTTATTGCCACGAGGGTCCCGGGCATGCTGTAGCTGATCTCACCCGTCTTTGGCCAGTTGCACTAGTTAGTACATTGTGATAGCAATGGGCATATAACGCCTTCTGAACACTTGAAGCTTTCCTTCCAGTTGATTCACAAAAAGGTACAGCTGATGGGGCTTCATGTGAAAACAATCCGAATGCTTTTTTGTGATGTGCAAAACATTTCACTCAAACTATTATTTAAGTAGGCGGCCTGGTGGACCAGTGGTTAGCGCGTCGACCTCACAGTGCGGAGGTGCAGGGTTTGATTCCGGCTCTGGCCTCCCTGTGTGGAGTTTGCATGTTCTCCCCGGGCCTACGTGGGTTTTCTCCAGGTACTCATGTTTCCTCCCACTTTCCAAAAGCATGCACATAGGTTAATGGAACACTCTAAATTGTCCCTAGGTGTGAGTGTGAGCGTGGATGGTTGCTCATCTGTGTGTGCCCTGCGATTGGCTGGCAACCGGTTCAGGGTGTCCCCCGCCTACTGCCCGAAGACAGCTGGGATAGGCTCCAGCACCCCCCGCGACACTTAAAGCGGATCGAAAAAATGAGTGAATTATTTAAGTACTCCCTCCCTCGCAATTAATCACAGTATTAATGTTCAGTCCTTTCCAGTTCACTTATTTTTTAACTTTTCGCATACCGTATATTTCTTACTCTTCAGATATAAATAAGGTTCATTTTAATAGAGGTTTTAAGTGCACAGCATTTGCATTTAATACGAAGATTAAATGCAAAAAAGTGGGGAAGTCTTAAGACAGTCTTCCCCACTATTGTACTGTAATATTGCATTGCGTTGTACTGTGAACTCACTGCTCTTGATGGGTACAGACAAATGGACAGACAAACTGCCGTCAGCCCTCTCGGCCGAGATGAACAGCTCCTTGCCATCGTCGTCGTAGCGGACACAGAAGTCCTTCACGTCCGTTCCCTGCTCCCCTGCGTGGACCGAGACGAAGGCTCGGTCCGCTTCGGGAAACGCGTGCGGGTCCAGGGGCTGGACCGAGATGCTGCAACTCAGGCGTGCCCGCAACGTGCTGAAGGGGCTGACCTTCAGGCTCCACTCCCTCAGCGGCGGCCGGTGGCTCGCCTCGCCCTCGTCGTACTCTCTG
The DNA here is from genome assembly GCF_054856545.1 of Hippocampus guttulatus. Classification (NCBI taxonomy): domain Eukaryota; kingdom Metazoa; phylum Chordata; class Actinopteri; order Syngnathiformes; family Syngnathidae; genus Hippocampus; species Hippocampus guttulatus. The sequence goes on along the minus strand of NC_141264.1, from coordinate 13,967,572 downwards.
GCTAATTTGCCACCGGTCGTCGTGAAGAGAGACCGCTGTTGGTGTGTGCAACGCCGGGGGGTACGAAGACGATTGGCGGTCCGCCACCAGAAAAGTCCGACGACGCTCCGTAGAGCTGGCGAGCTCCCGAGCAGCATGGCAAAGAATTAACACATTGACGACCGAACCACAGCACGCGTTACTATAAGCGTATGCGGATTCATTTTTCAGAGGTTGCCACTGTCATGCTGCGACAACAGTCAAGTTACGTGTTAAAAATACGTACTGATGACGTAAAAGCAAACTTCCGCTTAGCGCTAGCCACATAGCTGGTAGGAATGGACTAAAGTCATTAGTCATAAAGTACTTATATATTCATGTATAAGTCAGTAATGGTTGGTTGCTAATTGGGTTGATAGCGAAGTAGGTGGCTCGATCGGTAGCAATCTCGACTGCTATTTGTTTACAAAGTTTCGTAAAGCAGGAAGAGAGACGGAAGTGTGAGTTTCCTGTCAAATCAGATCGAAATCATTAAAATGAATGTAAAAATACGATTCTGTTTTTTGCTTGTTATTTTATGTCTACACTAAACAATTGACTAAACGTGGATACCTATATGCGTTGTCCTTTCGTGTTTATTTACTGTCCCTATTATAGAAAATAGGGACAAAATGAAATGGTTAAATGAAATGGTTCACAAAATGAAATGGTTAAAAAATAAAATAATTCAGTTTATCAACGAATATTTATTCAAATAACCAAACCACACTTTTCACTTGTCACGCTCTGCTTTAATTTGCATTTGGTGATGGTGGGGTATATAATGAAACGTAGCAGAAACACACAATCCCATCAACCTTTCAAACACTTTCAAGCATCAGTAATCAATATAAGAAAATAATCCATTACAAGAAATATCTCACCACTATGAACGGAAGGCCTGGTATCTATAAAAGCTATGTACATCCTCAAATATCACATTACAGGAGTGCTCGGTTCACTCTCAGTTAGTACTCACTGGGGTTTTTTTTGTTGTTGTTGTTGTTTTGCGTGTTTGTTTTGTTTGTGTGCGTGTGTGTGCTGATTGGATCATCTTCCGGCCAAATTGTAAATTCGTCGTAAACCGAGGACCCCGTTTACATCAGCACACAGTTTACTGCAGAATTACAGTTTACCGCTAGGGAGAAGCATTGCGCCAAAGAGGTCAGCAGATGTGTATTGAGTTCTAATTTGTTTTGATTCAGTATCAAATCTGAAAGTTGATGTGATTGATACGAACATACATTCCTCACAGAACGTAAGAGCTATTGGGCTTTGGACTGACATTTCAAGATGTGCCTAAAATGCACTCCTCTATAGTATTCATAGATGAACTTATTTTGACCTGTAAAAGTTTGAATGCCAGCCCAACTCTTTTAAAAAAAATTCTCAGGGATGCTTCATCCTTAAATTTCACCCAGAACTCCCAACATTTTTTTTTGCAAGGAGTGTATGTTGTATAATAATCACATGTTCATGATTTTAAAAATCCCTTTGGTCGGATCATCATTCTGACAGTTTTAAAAGACTGCCTTTCATTTGTGAGGTAGAACTCAGTGGAGATATTTTGCCAGGCCCCCCAGTATATACCATTACGTACCCCCTTGTACTTCCCCAAATAGTACCTTCCATTGAGGTTTGCAGCCATGCATGCGTCAAACCACCAGCCAGAGCTGTAGTAAGCCCCACAGTTCCCAGCGGGGTAGCGGTCATTGTCTCGGTCCGGGGTGGTGAAGGCCTGGTTGTTGTGGTTATAGTGGGGGCTGAAGCGGAGCGCATTTCCCGCTGTTCCGGAATAACCCTCCACCGTCAACCTGTAGCGCATCCTTTCGCTTGCCACCCTAAAGTTCTCATACTCTGCGTACCCTGTCACCCCCGAGAAGTCCTGCAACTCCACCCTCAGTGTCATGTCTCTGTTCCGGGTCAAAAAATGAATGTATTGGTTCCCCAACCAGAACTCCCCTCCATTCAGAAGCTCCCCGAAGCCTGATCGGTACTCGGCCCAGGTGCGGTTGAAACTGACGCTGCCGTCTTGCCGGAGTTGCAGGACGGTCCATCCCCCGCCCTGTACCTCCATGTCGCACAGTACCGGAACACCGGTGCCGGCGTGGAGATCCGGGGTCACTTGATAGATGCCACTCTTGATCACCTGCCCTTTGACTAGGTGGTCCGAGCAGTCTTTCTTCACCCCGGAAACTGCACCTGAGGAGCATTTGATGGTGCCACAAATCACAATCTTGTCTTTTATTGGCAGAGGAGTGTCCAAAGTCCAGTAACTAAAATCGTAAAGTTTGAGCTCAGTTCTTGACGACTTAAAGTAGTACAGTTTAAGTCACAAAAATTGGCCTGATTTGTGAAACATCACACGAATGATCCTCAAGTCAACACTGCTTTAAAAATTGCAAAACTGCTGCAGACGGCGGCACAGTGGTCGACTGGTTACCACGTCTGCCTCCCAGTGGAGAGGTGGAGGGTTCGATTCCAGCTCCGGCCTTCCTGTGTGGAGTTTGCATGTTCTCTCTGTGCCTGCGTGGGTTTTCTCCGGGTACTGTGGTTCCCTCCCACATTACAAAAACATGCATGGCAGGTTAATGGAACGCTCCTAATTGTCCCTTGGTGTGATTGTGAGCGCAAATGGTTGTTCGTCTATGTGTGCTATGCGATTGGCTGACAACCAGTTCCACGGTGTACCCCACCGACCGCCCGAAGGCAGGTGGGACAGGCTCCAGCACGCCCGACCTTGGAGGAAAAAGTTGAATACCCGACTTGAAAGGTAGTTACGATCACCTTGCAGCTGAGATATAAAAACGAGCGACCTCCGTGCTTGATGCATTTGGTGTGAGTCATTTATTAGAAAATGGTTGCTTTTGACATTATGGGGTATAAACACTTTATTTTATGGTTTGGAATACACACTAATGTGGAGCTAAGCAGACCGTATGGCTCTTAAAAGTAGTTAATTCAAGAGGTTTGATTAGATTTGTGGTTAAAGTACAGGGGTTCTTCGGTTTTTGACCGTTCCAACATCTGACTTTTCAAGGTTACAAGTACTGTAAGAATGCGTCGTAACATGGCACAAAACAAGTTCACCAGAAGAAAATCAACATTGAGAACGGCTCAGTCCAGAGCTCCCATCATAAGATCTGAAAAGTGTACCCTTGGCGTGTGAAAAATTGTATCTCTTACCTCCAGATGGTATCTGCATCAGTGATCCACTGACTGGCCTGTTATCACCCTGGTGATCCTCTGGCAGATCTTTCAAACGCTTTCCCGGTGGCGATCTTCCATTCGGGCCCAGTTGGCTGCCGTTGAAGAACGTGGCAGCCAACTGTTTGATTTTCACACGCAGCTCGCGAGCACTTGATGTCGACAACTCGGCAGCTGGTTGGGCCACGGGGTCAGTCGTGGTTGTTGAGCTCAAGTCAGAGCTGGAGGAGTTCTGAGCACGAGGAGAAAGGGGTTCAAGAGTCTTTTGGCGAGTTGCTGCCTCATCTCTAGCGTGCAGATTTGGTTTTGTGAGGTCTGGATTAGTGCTCGGAATAACACTGCCGCGCAGGATCGTTTGTGTTGATTTTGGGATTGAGGAAGGTGAACTGGTTGTTTGTGGCGTGGGTTCAAACACCACCCCGCTGTTTGGGCCCGCCAGGTGTGGGCTGCCGAAGGTCTTCTGAGTGACGGTTTTCATCGTGCTGGGCTTGAACTCTGTGTTCATTCGGGAATGAGTCACCTCAGCCATCTGTACATCAGGAGTGGGCGTAGGTGGATGTTGATCATCGAAACTAGCCATTGTCGTCCAATTAAAATGGCGAGGTTGGGGGGTTGTGGTCTTCTGGTTTGGTTCAGATGGTGGTCTCCCTGGCTTCAGCATCAGACTGGTTGGTGGTGTGTCGGCGGAGCGAGACCAGGATTCTGATTTTCTTTTCGAGTCCTCACCAGGATTTTGATTCGACACAGATTGGTGGTCAGGATCAGGAAGTACTTGACTGACTTTAGGCTTCATATTATCTTGATTGTTTTGGTCTCTTGCAGGCTTGGGCTGCTTTTGGTTAAGTTTGGGCACCTGACCAGTTTTGGGCTTTGCGTTAATATTGGGAATTTGCTGGCTGGATTTTAGCTTGTGATTGGGATTAGCTGTAAATTTGTTTTGTGACTCAGAGTCCCCAGAAGAATCAGAATTAACCGGTTCTATCAGTTTTTGCCTTTTTTTGGAATCAGTCTGCAGATCGGGCAGGAAATGTAGCTTTGCTTCATTTCGATCCTGTTTTTCTTTTGTGTCAGTTTTTAAGTTTTTGTCCGGTTTTTGCTTCTGGTCAGTCATACTGGTTTTAACAGGATGAACAGGTCTTTTGTTAGGTTTAGAGTTTTTATTTAACATTAGGGTTTGGTCTGATTCGGGTACTTCGTAGGTTGCAGGTCTTGCTTGTTGGTCAGTTGCTACCTGCTGCAGATTAGTTGTCTTGACCTGGCCATGTTTGGCTTTTGGGGGTTTGAGGTAAGGATCCGTTGTCCTGTTATCAGCTCTTTGAATGTGAAAACTTCTAGTGTCGTTGCCACTTTTCAATTTCATCCCTGGTCTGATTTTCTGCTGAGCTGTTTTTTGTTTGGTTTTCATGTCCAGTTTACGGTCATGCTTGGAGTCCTTCGGCTTGATCGCATCAGGCTTCATTCCGGGTGTACGCTTTACCTCCGCCTTATCTTTCAGGCCTGGTTGGTGCTTCGAGCCGATGTCGGTGCTTGGCCACCTGCTGCGTTCTGTAGCTTTGGGGGAAATAGTTGTGCGGAGGCTGTGAGGGGGAATAATGGAGGTTGAACTTGAGCTTGGGGAACTTGTTACATCCAACGGATACCTCATGGTGATTGATTCAGTCGAAGCTGTTTGGGTTCTTCTTGGATTAATAACTGGTAAGTAATTGGAAGTGGAACCGGAGAAGGGAGGCGATGGAAGAGATGACGTGATGCGTTCAGACTTATCCAAGTCTACAAGCGCAGGCCTTTGAGCTGAGATAAATGTCAACACAGGAGTCGGGCTAATTGAAACAAAGTCTGTCCTTTGAGTCGCTTTGCTGGATGCTGAGTCTCCATCACTGTCTCTCTGCACATTCTCGGCTGCTTTTCCTCTCTCTGTTTTTACACTCCTCATTTCTCCATCCTCCTTCTCCACCACTTCCTCAACGTCTTTTTTTATTGACTCACCTTTGACTGCGAGCTCTTTGTTTGCAGTCTGTTTTGGTTTCTCAATTCTCTGCCCTGCTTTTACCCCCTTTTCCATTTCCTTTTTCTTCTCCTCCCAAATCTTCCCTTGATCCTGCCTCCCACGGTCCTGCGGCATCTTTATTTGTGTCTTTTTCTCTGTCCCATTTGTTTCATCTGGCCACACTTGCATTTGATTATTTCCAATCTGTTTTCCACTTTCCTCCTCGGGCCGTTCACTTTGTCCCTTTTCATTGTTTCCAGCTGCTTCCTTCAGGGACACTTCTTTCTCACTTGTTTCTACAGCGCACATGGAGCGTGCCACTGTCTTTCCCTGCTCGTCTCCGTCTTCCAAATCTCCCTGCCCTAAGCATTGTGTCTCAGAGTGTCCCTCCTCACCATACCTGCTCTCTTGGCGTCTTCCGCAGTCCCCGCACATCTTCCTTAGCTGGTCCACGTCATCCTTCAATGTCTGTAAATCCTTCATGAGCTTTTCCAGCACCCCGAATTGCTCCGGCAGGTGCACAGTCATCGGCGGCAGGCTCAAGATATAGGGGCACCCAGCCCGCCCCGGTCCGCACGGCCCCCCGGCCCGCAGGGTGGCAGCACATTGCCCGAATCCCTCGTTGCCCTCCCAAGAGAGGCTGGGGGAGGCCAACAAAATCAAAAATGTGTACAGTGCTGTGAACTTCATCTCGAGTCACAAGAGTGAGAGGAGAGCTGAGAGGCTAAAATAGAACCACCTCGGTCCGTCAGTGAGGAGGTGGCCAGGTGGGCGGGGGAGGATAAGTTAAGGAGGTGGAGTGATGGAGCTCTTGAGACGACTGGGAGAGAAACAACGAGCCAAACATTTTTGGAGGGAAACAGTTGGGGGACACTCTGGGGACCGGGAGGCTTCAATTTGTGTTCTCACTACTGTCATTATGACAGATTATGTCTAAAATGTTAAGAGAATGACTGCACAGTCCAATAAGCCACCGCAGTATTTATTGTGGGATATACATTACTGACGCCCCTGCAGTGGGAGAAAAAAATCATAAAGTTTTAAAAAAAAGTTTTACTCCTCCACACACTTCTTTAAACATTATAGACATATGTGTACACAAAAACAAGAAGAGTAGATCCTCTCTTTTTGTTATGTACACACGCACATGAGATTTGACCGCTGCATTTGACCCATCATAGTGAGCACTGTTGAATGGGGGTCAGAACACACTTGCCCACATTTAAAGTGACTCTGATTCAGCCCGAATAAAGTTCAGATGTTCTAGCAGGCTTTTCCAGTCAGTATTAGCACAGAACCATCAGATTTATTCTAGAAAGCTGAAAAAAGGAGGGAAATGCCTACTAAGAACAGCTGAACTTTATTTGAGTTCAGAGACACTTTCAATGGTGGCGGGTGTGTGCTGACTCCCATTCAACACAAGTTGGACTGTGATTAATTGTGAACACAGCCACATCCCCATTTATAAGAGGGTGTGCACACCTGTGCAAATCCATTTTCTTATTTGTTTGTTTAACTTCCCTTCTTGAGATTTTTTTCATGTTCAGTTATGCAGGTTATGTCACAATAACAATGGAAAAAGGTTTGAAATTAATTATATTGGTCAATTTTTTTTCAACATATAAATACCGTCGATAGTATGTGTCCTAATAACTACTAAATGTCAAAATGACTGCTGTTAAGTATGATCAGAACAAAATAAAGGGCTGTTGGTGGCTTTTTCCACAGTACTGCATGTGCCAGTTTTCCATATGTCAGTTCATCATCTTTTTTTTCACTTATCCTAATTAGGCTCACATTGTGTCATGGCGACCATGGGGACCACTCAGTCACTCACAAAACATTCTTACTGCGTGACGTAATGTAAATGTGACAAGAGGCAAGGATATATGCATGTGTGTCACACTTACAGACGTGACACGTTAGACATATTTCATATTTAATGGGTGATTCTTGGTTGTGTTTAATCTTTTTTTTTGAGTGGATAAGGTGGTTTAGATTAAAAAAGATAATGTAGGTCTTAAATCAAATGAACTGTTTAATGTATCTAACTCATGTGGAGAAAGACATGTTAGCCTCTTGTATGACTTGTTATTATACTCATTATTTTCTGAGGGGGGCGGCCCGGTGGTCCAGTGGTTAGCATGTCGGCTTCACAGTGCAGAGGTACCGGGTTCGATTCCAGCTCCGGCCTCCCTGTGTGGAGTTTGCATGTTCTCCCCGGGCCTGCGTGGGTTTTCTCCGGGTGCTCCGGTTTCCTCCCACATTCCAAGAACATGCATGTCAGGCTGATTGGACGCTCTAAATTGTCCCTAGGTGTGAGTGTGGGCGTGGATGGTTGTTCGTCTCTGTGTGCCCTGCGATTGGCTGGCAACTGATTCAGGGTGTCCCCCGCCTACTGCCCGGAGATGGCTGGGATAGGCTCCAGCACCTCCCGCGACCCTAGTGAGGATCAAGCGGTTCGGAAAATGGATGGATGGATGGATTTTCTGAGGGTTGCATTGTCTATTTAATATTTGATTTTACCTTTTGTTATTACTTTTTTTATTTTATTGATTTAATTAATGTGGAGAACAGACGAGGTAGCCGCTGATGGGATGCTAAGCTCAATTTAATTTCACTTTTCCAATTTCGATTTAAAAAAAAAAGTTTGTTCTATCTTATCAATGTATGAATAAAAAAATTTAAGTTAGTACACTAGGTGGCACGATGAAAGTCTGGTTAGCACATCCGCCTCACAGTGCAGAGGTGAAGGGTTCGATTCCTGCTTTGTCTTTCCTTTGTGGAGTTTGCATTTTCTCCTTGAGCCTGCGTGGGTTTTTTCCGGGTACTTTGTTTTCCTCCCACATTCTAAAATCATGAATGGCAGGTTAATGGAACACTCTAAATTGCATCTAGGTGTGATTGTCAGCGTGAATGGTTGGTCGTCTGTATGCCTTGCGATTGGCTGGTTCAGGGTGTACCACACCTACTACCCAAAGTCAGCTGGGACAGGCTCCAGCATGCCTGCGACCCTTGTGCGCATTAGACAACGGATGGATGGATGGATGTGTTTAATTTTATTTTATTGGGTTAATTTGGGTTGCTAAAGTCATTGTTTGATTTAATTAATTTGTTTGAATTTGTTATTGTACAAATGTATGAAGAAAAAGTCATAAATTAAATTTTATTTTGATTTATGATATTAATGTAGCGAATAAGCAGCCTCTTTTGCGCATTATTTTGGTTTGTTTGGATTTATTTTCTTTTTTTAATGCATATACAAATTTATTCATTTGGTAAATTTTGTTTCATTTTGTTTGAATTCATTTTATTTTATTAATGTAAAGAGCATAGGCAGCCTCTCTTGTGGGTTGCCAAACTCACCGTGTCTTGTAAATTAGCTACATTTTATTTTTATTTTCATTTTGTTTTGTGAGAATGTATACATTTTTTAATTTGACTATTAAAATTTATTTTGTCTGAATGTTTTTTTCCGTAGACATGTTCAATTTAATTTAATTTAGTGTGAATTCACTATGTTTTTATTAATTTAGAGACGAGGCAGTTTCTCTTGTGGTTTGCTAAGATCAGTGTGTCTTACTTAATTAGATCAGATTTTGCTAGAATTTAATTTCTTTTCTTAGTGTAACAATAAGATGAGGGGAGCCTCTCTTGTGGGTTGCTAAGCTCACTGTTGCTGTGCCAATGTTTGGTGAAGTGTTTTAGTGATCTCCTCCACCCAGCAACGTTATGTTTTTATCACTTACTTATTTATGTGTTTGTTAGGGGGATTTCATGGAAAAAAAAATTAAAAAAGCACAGGCCACTGCCACAAAAAGTAGCGAGGGAGTGACGTACTGGCCAAGAGGAACCCATAAAATTTTGGTGGGGATCCGACTAATGGTGCAGATCCAGGGAATGTGTTTTTCCACTTGTGTTAACATTGCAACATCAGGTCTTGTTTTCATTCATTTCTACTTGTATCACACGTGATCTTACGGACAAAATATGCAGGAGGTGGGTACTGGATCTGTGAAGACGAGCACTTGGCTCGGACTGATGATCCTTGGCGGAGGTCTGCTCTCTGAGCACTACTCTAACTTTAAGCCTGCCTGTGGTGACCTTTTGAATTGTTGTTTTCTGCCTCCTGGCTGTCGGGTTGTTATGACGACATCGAGGCTGGGGACATTTTTCAGCTGTCTTTTTAATAATGACAAAGGAAACTGTTTGGCTTCAAGTGTGGGAAGCACACTCTTTCAAATGGAAGGTCAAATCAAAGAGATAACGTGTGGAAGAGAGAAACTGTGAACACACGTCAAGTTGGTGACAGAGGCATCAGTTGCGTTTTTCTTGAATATAATTTACTTTACAGTGAGTGGTACCTTGACTTACGAGTTACCTGATGCGTGAGTTTTTCGATGATTTATTTATTTTTTGCCTAAAATTGTGATTAAGAATTGAAGTTAGCAATGAACTTCACAATATGCGGCAGTTTGGAGGATAGTACAGTGGTGCACTGATCACAATTTGTGTGGCCGGTCACTGATCACCTGATCTTTAAAAAGCCTGACTCGTCAATCCAGATTTTTTTTTCACAACCAACAGCAAACACCTTCAATGTTCTGATCTTGTTTTATTGTAAAACATTGAACGATACCCGTGAAAGACTACAGTGGGTTATCTAAAATGTACAAAGTAGTTTTCTCAAATAATAATGAAAACCCTGTTAGTCATCTGACTTTTTCAGACCTCAGCGGAGGGAGATAAGATCGGTAGACAAGATCGGTTTTGTAGCTAGGGATCAGATGATCACCAATCCCCCTAAATTAAGGAAAATGGTGCCAATACCGATCCCAGCCGATCGAATTACGCACCCCTAGCAGATTAAAAAAAAACATAAAAAAGATAATTACATGCTGTGTATTTAACTAAATAAACCACGTAACTTTGTCTGATGAAAGTCTGCTAACGTAATGCTATGACACGAGACAGAATGCTATTGGTGGACTAACAAAAGTAGCATTGATGTTGGCAGTTGTGATTGTCCTCATTGTGTCTTTATTATATCAGTACTACACTGCCGCTCGGTGGCCAGGGCTTGGACAATGACCATTGAATTCAAGCATAAAATCCTGGTGCACAAACTGTTTAATTTTTTTACATTCCATCTCATGATGTGATTGGATTAGATTAGATTAGATTAGATTAGATTAGATTAGATTAGATTAGTTATGGATGGAACAGATCATTGGAATTACCATTCATTTCAGTGGAGAAAGATGATTTGAGTTCTGAGTGTTTTGCGTTACAATTGAGCAAGTATTAAACTCGTACGTCATGGCACAGCTGTACTTAAAATAACATTCCAGACTTGTATACAGTCAGGTGCTTCTATGACAACTGTTGGGAGGTAAAAACCAGAAACATATACACACCGCAGCACTTTAACACACACACAAAAAAATGTGTGAGAGAAATGTTTACACGATTTGGAGATGTCTGTCTGAATCAAGGCACTGTACCATCTTCTAGCGCTTGTCCTCATTTCCCAGCTGACTGGGTGAGAGGCAGAGTATAACTTGGACTGGTCACAGCCAAGCTTCCTGACTGGAATTTAGAATACTCATATGTCAAGTCATCTTTCCCCATTGAAATGAATGGAAATGCCATCAATGCGTTGCAGACTACTACAAAAACATTGTCAGGTGTGCCGCGGGAAAATATCCAATTTGTATGCCTGTGTGGTCTATCACCCAGAAAGTAATCGTGTAGTACCCTCCCATACCGCTAAGGAGCAGCAACAGCTAGCCAATTGCCTTGTGTTTCGACCACTAGAGACAAGCGAATTTGTGCCGTATGAATGCAGGACGACAGTGTAGCAATAAATATGAAAGATTATAAAATACTTTTTCTTTGTGTTCATTTGATTCGCATTCAAGCGGTTATAACATCATCAATGCTAAAAACGGTTATAGTAACAATATAACACGTTAATTGTTAAAATAAGCGGGGGGGTGGGGGGGGGGGGGCTTTACACATTTTCAGCTAGTGGTGTGCCGCGAGATATTTTCAGTGAAAGAAGTATGCCCTGGCTCAAAAAAGTTTTAAAAACACTGCTGTAGACGACCATCCACTTGCACTTACAATCACACCGAGGGACAATTTAAAGTGTTCCATTAACCTGCTATGCACGTTGTTGGAATGTGTGAGGAAACGGAGTACCCGGAGAAAACCCATGCAGGTACAGGGAGAACATGCAAACTCCACACAGGAAATCTGGAGCCAGAATCGAACCCTGCACCTCTGCACTATGAGGCGGACGTGCACGGCACGTTATATTGAATCTAAAGACATGAAACACTTTTTGCCACATGATTTGCTTCAATTCAGAAAATGTGCAGCTCTTCCTGGTATGCACTTCTTGGCCATCTTGGGATACTATAATACAGACATACGGTTATAAACTACATGAAGATGGTCTCAGCTTCTCAGTACATAAGTAAAATGTGTCATTCTGCAGAGGAGGAATATGCCTATGTGTGTTGTTATATTAGCATATTTACATGTGTTGCTCCACCGATTGTGGTTAAATACCCATTACTTATGGGTTGTGACGCCGTGACATACATACTATTGGTTAGTTGGTCTGCCCCCCCCCCCCATTTTATGTTACCATTAATCTACTGAACCTTTGGGAAACGTTACGTGGTACAATAGATGGATGGATGGATTACAATAGTGTACAAATATTGTGCAATAAAATGAAATGACTGCGATTGGCTGGTTACCAGTTTAGAGTGTCCCCTGCCTGCTGCCCGGGGACAGCTGGGATGGGCTCTGGCACCCCCTGCAACCCTTGTGAGGATAAAGCGGATCATAGAATGGATGGATGGATGGAAAATGAAATGGGTGCTTATAGCAGAGTGTCGCCGTGGATCATTCTCAGTAATAGCTACTTCTCCGAGCTTTTATCCATTTATGGACAGCAGGTTGTCGTCCTCAAGGTGCCCTCCTTGTGAACACTGTTTTGAAGTCCCTCCAATGAGCCGCCTTGGCCCACTCTCTGTCCTGGCTAATGTAAACACTGTGCTCTTCTCCTCCCCGCCGATAAAACAAACATTTGACCATTCGTTCAGCTTCCTGGTAGCAAGGAGGCCAATTCATCTCCATCCAAGTGATATTGTTGAAAAATAGCCTGAACCCTTCCTGGATTATTCACAGACTCATATCTGTCTTCATCCCGCAGCTCATATAAGTATTCCAACTCATCTTTTGCCTTTTGTCACAGTCACACACTCATATCCACCGAATGCTTCATAAGGCGAGACATTCTTTCATCATGTGTCAGGATGACTTTTACTGGTTGCTTGAAAACACCGGGACATGTCCCTTCACATCTGGGATGGATTTGCTGTGGTGAGGCAGCACCAGATAAAACCTGGCCAGCCCGTCAGTCAGTCAATACCCTAAATACCTGCACTCGTTTTGGACATAGGTGGACATTTTCCAGAATTAGGAAGTGAAGGGTAAGGATATGGCAGTGCTTCAAGGCCTGATATGTCCTGATTAGCTAGCTTTAGTTTACTAGATGGCAATCATCCAGTCATCCGTTCTCTATAACGCAGCCCAGCGGTAGCCTACCCCATCTGATGTATAGACTAGAGGGTGGATACATCCCAGAACGGTCGCCAGTCAATCGCAGGGCATATGTATACAGTCATTCACACTCACATTAACACAGACAGACACCCAACTCAGGAACGACCTCCAAGCGGTGTTGGGCGTGCCTTCGGGCTACGAACAGTTCCCAGTCGACAGCTGACAACTGGGTCTGCAGGTACCCGGGTCGCTGCGGCTTTGGGAGCCACTGTGGGACCCAGTTGCAGGTTGCTCAACAATAACAACAATGACAGACAATTTAGAATAACCAGAGAAATCCTACACAAGCATGGGGAAGAAAATGCAAACTCCACACAGGAAAACTGGAGCTGAGATTTGAACCCAGAACCTAAGAACGGGAAGGCAGACATGCTGAACACAACCCCAAAAAAAAATACAAATACAAATTAAAACTCACTGTCACTTGCCACTGCAGAGTGTGAATCATGTGTAATCACATCTAGCAAGACTCTGAGTAGATGAGCAACAAATTCCCTTACTGCATGTAACTATACTGCCTCCTGGTGAATTTATGAGAAGTTGCAAGTTTTGTAAACAACTCATACAGGCGCACCTGGTCATACGATGGATTGTGGCTATAGAAAGTATTGAAAGATTTCTGGAGCCTATCCCAGCTGTCTCCAGGCAATAGTAGGGGGACACCCTGAACTGGTTGCCAGCCAATTGCAGGGCACTCATAGACGAAGAACCATCCGCACTCACAGAGAAGTTCCATCAATCTGCCACGCATGTTTTTGGAATGTGTGAGGAAACCGGAGTACCCGGAGAAAACTCACTCAGGCACGGGGAGAAGATGCAGAGTCTACACAGGAAGGCCGGAGCCAGAATCGAACCATGCACCTCTGCACTGTGAGGCGACGCGCTAAACAGTTGTCCGCCTGGCCGCCCAATCAGCGATGTCATGAGGAGAAAATAAACACATTAATAACATAGTTCATAGTTGTTTAGGTGTCGTATATTATTTTAAATATTTTTGTCTGAACTGTCATTACTATTTATATGATCATAATAATTAATATTTAGACCCAGTATTATAATTATTAGTAGTTTGTTTTATGTTCAATTTTATTTACTGTATATATATAACACTTTGATTCCAGTGCGTTTGCGTTTTTAAGTGCTCTATTAATAAAAAGTTAAGATGAGGTGAGTTTCAAAGAAAGAAAATATCTTTTTTCGTTCATAATAAACAGTCGCTTTTCAAATCGTTCTTTCGTACAACAGTATTGTATACTTCCGCGTTGCTCTTCCGCCTGTTGTACGTGCTTGCGGAGCATCTAAGCCCCGCCTTCTATTGGCTCTGACGCACCAGTTACGTCTAGCCGTAAAAAATAGAAACTTCCAAGATGGCCGAGTCCGTGGACTCCATGCATTTCGCAGCGAACAGCAAAACAAATTCCCCCCAAGCGCTGTTAGCTAAACGGCCGCCGGAGACCCGACCGCAGTCTTCCAGCGACATTCACCCACCACCCACAAAGAAGATCCGCGTGGAGGAGAAGCGGCCCAAGCACCGGAAAGTCAACGGAGAGGTGTGCACTGTGGAAAAACACAACGGGAAACCGAGTTGTGGGAGCCCAGCGAAATGGAGTTTCGGCCCGGCCAAGGCGAGCCACTCCGCCGCCCCCACCGCTACCGCGGTGGTGGTGCCAGGAGCAGCAGCAGCTCCCGCACGGAAAATTTTCAAAATAAGCAACTTCCTCGCTTCGCCGTCCAAAGAGAAACGAGCGAAGGAGAAACGGCATCGGGAGAAAAGCGGCGAAGCGCAGCGCATTTCGGCCGCGGCAGTGGAGAAAGTCAACCCCGCTAGCTGCCATACAAAGACCGAGAACGGCGACGTGAAGACGCCACAGAGAGGTAAGACCGATCTACCCCTCGCTCCACACTCTTTCCCACTAAAATACCGAACAAACTCCGTGGTTGTAATTGAAACATCTGTTGAAATATTACATAACGGGGCTTGTGCCGCAGGCCACTGTGTGCGCGCATCAGGCCCCGAATGCAATGCATGTGGACCACTCACTCACACGTGGAAATGTTTGTCCTTTTATCACTTCAGCCCTGGATGTTATTAACAGGCGTCACTTTTGGTGCCTTTCCCCCCTAGATCACAACAGCAAAGACAAGGAGCGGGACAGCAAGAAGGAAAGAAGCAGCAAAGAGTGGAAAAACCACAACCTGCCGCCAGAACGTGACATCTCAAAGGAAAATGGGGAACTGGTGTTCCCTCTTCAGAGAGGTAAGCAAAAGCACCCCAGATCACATCAAAGCCTGAGCTCACACCATACATCAAAGTACTCAATCCACATTTAAACATCAGAAGCCCCCTTTTTCGCAAGAGGTACGTTGCGGAAGCTAGGGGAAAATATAGGTGAAAATCAGCAGCATCATGGGACCATAAAATACTTTAAATTTGGTTTTACCCCTCCCACACGCCTTAAACACATTCAGATTACGTAAACATACTTTTAAAAGTATGTTTTGCCTTGCTTTTGCTGTCAAGAAATTGGGCATGATCATAACATCACTTGAAAGGGGAAAAAACTCAAACTTATTTTCCAAATAAGATGTCAGGTGTGCTTGCGAAAAGCTATTTTTTTATTTGTCACTCCCAATTGAAGCTTAGTAGTAAAACTGACAAAAAGGAATTAATCATTATATATTTAGACAGCAAAATGCCAAACTGAACTATATCATTTTCCCCAAGGCCGGACAGATACCAAGCCAAAACCCGCTGTCGCAGAGTGTGCAGTGTTCTGCAACTAGTTTAAGTGGTAAACTGTGGACCACAGGTTTTGCTGTTGTTCAATGTTTAGATTGGCGGTGAACACAAGAGTGTGTAGAATACAGAGTGTTAACACGGTGTTTAACAGCAAAACAAAACATATATTTACAATTTCTTTCGTACCTGACCCAACGATCGATCAACAACCTTTCAAAATACGGTGCCTCAATTTTCTGCTTATGCTCTCCCTTTTCCTTTTTTTTTTGTGGCTATCTGCTTCTTCCTTGACAATCGCACCACATGTTTGTGGTACAATAGAAAATAATAGAGTACCGTATATCGTATGTGTAGCCTCAAAACCCAATCAAGGGTTTTTCAGTATTTCTGTTGCCGCTCATCTGTAGATGTGCGGTGCTGATTCGCTTGGTGTGCGATGAAGAGTCAGCAACTGTAATCTTTTCCTCCTTTGTTAACTTAAGTTTGTTTCGGTCGCTGCTGCCGTGAGGCGGGCCGAGTTAAAGTCTGCAATGCTGACGAAACGCCATAGATGGCCTAACGTAAATAGTTTCAGTACTTAGACTCAAATAACTGCGACATTAACACATGAAGCAGCAACACATACAAAGAGCATGCAACAACAGTCACAATTCTCTCTGGTCTGTGAGAACACTGACTTATTGTTGGCAACTCTTCTTGATTCAAATGACGGTAACCACAAAAGGTCACAATGGACTAAAATGCATAAATACTAAATGCTAATCATGACATTCTGTAGTCACCTTAGTCACAGTCTGTAAAATAATATTTTTATTTATTCTTTGTTTCACCAGGTAAGGCATTTGAGAACCGTTTCTCGTTTACAGTACATTTCAAAAGCTTATTTCACACTTACTATGGCAGATGACGTGCAGCGTGTACCGTCCTCTGATTAGTTGATGCCCACATCACTCACCAGGCCAGACCTCGTCTTTCAAAGCCATACTCACTCGGTCGGGGATACAACAGTAGAACCTGTGGATGGTGATGCAAAATGGACAAATACCTTCACCTCACATGCACAATATTTAAAATTTAAACATATATTTTAAAACCGATTACTTGATGAATCGTCAGGTAATCGCTAGAATCATCAATTCTAAACCTTTTCGAATGGCTGCATCCCTTAATTTGTGTTGTCTGGTTGTCCATCTCAGAGCCCAAAGAGAAGCCCAAAGCCAGTTCCCAAGAAGACCTCTTGCTCAAGAAGCTGAAGAAGAAGAAGAAAAAGAAGCACAAAGATGGTGAGCGAGCCAAAGAGAGGCACGGACGCCCCAAAATGTACCACCGCTCGTGCCAGACTGTTTATTCTGGAGTGTCTCTTGGATTGGCCGAGTTCCTCAGCCGAATTAACGGCAACAGTGGTGGTGGAGGCGGACTGCTTCACAGCACACAGCACCAGGACCCCGCATCTATGCCTGCCGCGGTCAGAGAGAGACTGGGCTACATCTCACCGCTCCACTGCACGCCCACACCGAGTCTACCCGGGCTGGAGTTTGGCCACCTGATTCACGTGGAGATGCAGGCCAACGGGGGCGCGTCGGTGGTGCGCGCCTATGGCGAGCAGCTCTCGGCCCTGTCGCCGGCCGAGATGCAACGCTTCGCCCAGGAGTTTGTCACCTTGTCGTTCAGCGAGGACGGAGCACAGGCGGCGTGTTTCGTCATGGGCATCATTCACGGAGCGGCATCCTACCTCCCGGACTTTCTGGATTACTTCTCCTACAAGTTCCCCAACGCCCCGGTAAAGATGGAGGTGCTCGGGAAGAAGGACATCGAGACCACCACCATGGCCAACTTCCACACTCAGGTGAGATTTCACCTTTCTGCATCTCTGGCAGGTCTGGAAATTGGTTTTTAATTTTGATTTTATTCATCCTTTATTTTTTACTTTATTATTTTGTTCGGCTTCACAAGTGTAAATTATTTGATCTACGCCAAGGGTGCCCAAGTTGGGTTCTCGGCCGCCCCATCCAGCCTGCTTTACATGTTTCCCTCCTCCAGCGCACCTGATTCAAATGATCGGTTCATCAGCGAGCTTTGCAGAAGCCTGATAGAAATCCTGATCATTTGAATCGGGTGTGTTGGAGGAGGGAAACATGCAAAACAGAACCGGACTTGGGTAGCCCTGATCCACACAAACTGTGGTCTGATTTTGAAGGTTTTTAATTTTTATTTTTTTTCGGCACCGCAAATCTATATATTCTAGCGAAATAGGTAGGTTATGTATTTTATTATGTGTTGCCATCTAGGCCTGAAGGCAAATATGTCAGGTTGTGTTACTTTGTGCGCTGCTATGTCCGAGTTCATAAATGCAACACTGTGCATGGTCGTGAGTGACTGTTTGGGAGCGCAGATTTGATGTCAGGCATGGGCATACAGAAACTGTGTTTTGGCTGTTAATAAATGTGAGTTTGTTGACTAATGCCTCTCTAATCCATAATAGGCACTACAATTTGTTAGCGTAGCACAACGGGAAATTGCGTTACATCAAAGACATCCGGTAGCACGTGTGTACTAATTCGAGCTTCCAGACACGATTGTTCCTCTGTCAGAAATTAAATCATTGATAGATGCTTACCTATCAACGTTGTCCTGCCATGAAAGGGAGGTTCGAATCGTATTTTTGGTGAAATACGTCTGAACTTCGGGACTCTGATGCTAACACGGTTTAGCCAAGACACTGCCTCACCCACATTGCTGCTGTTTACATGATGACCTGGATTACCACTTCTGCGCATGTGTGTCACAGCCAGCGGGAAAAGCCGTGACAAGGGCGTCATTCCATGCGAAATCAACTAGCGGGTTAAAGCAAGCAGGTTTTGATTTTAAGTTATTACTTGTTATTAGTGATGGCACAACACAAAATCTAAAATTTTAGGTCAATCAGTGCAGGGATTCGAGAGCTATGATACATCAAAATTTTGACATTTTTTGCAAGAGGCATGCCCACTTTCTTTCCTTTGAACCCTTTTTTACCTAACTACTGGGTCAATCTTTACAAAACAAGTATTGTTGGAAAGAGAGCGCAACAAGGCTTCCTAATTCTGCAATAATTTACAAGATTGGCAAATATTTTAGTAACTTAACCTTTTGACCTTTAATTGACCTTGAATTGGACTTGTGGCTCATGTGACCTTAACAAAAGTTTTCATGAAATGTAATCCCTCACATGTTCTCTAAAACATATTAAAGTTTGGAGATGTAATTTTGTTGAATATGCATTGAAAGTCACACAGCTCTCAAAAATGTCCTCAGGTACACATGAAATTGTGCTCATTGTTGTAAAACACTGTGTACTGTATATCCAGTATGACTTGGCGGCAGACGTCTCTGTCTCATTCACTTAAAATCAGGAAAGGGGCGTGTGCGGTGGAGGTATTTGCCGCATCACTTAAATGCCTGCATCTGTCGGCCAATCAAATGACAATGATGTCACGACCCTCCTCAGCCTTGCCTTCTCAAACCAGGGTGGGAAAGATTCTGAAGAACTGTTCCGCTGCAGCGCCCATTTAGAGAAGAGCATTGTAGGGTCTTATTGGCTACACGAGGTGGACAAAACATCAGAAACAGCTATCTCTGGGATGCAGGAAAAACGTAAACCACTGCCAACGACAGCCAAACTTATTGTTACATGAATTCATCTCTGAAAGTCAATAAGAAGTGAGGCTCTTTCTCCACCTTGTCCCAATGCTAAATACCAAGTACGAGTGCAGTTCGTGAGCTTTGACCAATTTAACTCAATAAACACACCTCACAGTGTTCTACATTAACAGTTGCCCGGTGGCCCGGGGCCACCACGTGACTGCGTAGGGCCACCTAAAGTTTATTGATACTGGCCCAAATGGACCAGTACAAATTTCATCAATAAATACAATGAAATCAACACATACTTGCTTTTTTAATGTTTAACTTTGAAAATTTTGAATTTTGGTTGCTGATGGTGTCATGGTAAATCCGCCTGACTTGTGTGCGGGATTGATTCCCACTCAGTGACTGTGTGGGTGTGAATGGTTGTTCGTCTCTGTATGTGCCATGCGACTGAGTGGCGAGCAGTTCAGGGTGTAGTGCCCCTTCCGCCCGAAGTCAGCCGAGGGAGGCTCCCACACCAACCTTGCAACCCTGTTCAGGATAAGCGGCGTTGGAAATGGATGGATGGATGATTTGAGTTTTCTCCACTTAACGAGCTAATGTTAATGGATATTTCTTTTGGACCGTTTTTTTTTTTTTTTTTTTTGCATGTGTAAATCAGGTTACAACTTCTCATAAGGAATGGCTTGAAGAAGATATAAAGCCCAGAACATGGAGATATTCAGTTAGATTTTATAATGCAAAAAGCAAAAATCTAATTAGACAAAAGTAATATTTCCCCAATGCTTAAATTATACAGTATACAGATGGTAAATAAGAAATTATTAAAACTTATCATAGGATATCATAAATGTACAGGGCGCGTGTCGATTCTGGCGGGGCTATCACCACATGGCTGGGACAACCACCCAAATAGGTTTCATGTCTGCCTCATGTCCGTTTGGTGACCATAATACAAAAAGGACAGCATATCATAATCATAAAAGTTGCCATTCATTTAAAAGCTGTAATTCATTTTGACATAATGCAGCGAAGCAAACGGTTTCGGTTCAAATGGTCAGTGTTCATTGCAATGTGATGTTTACAGCCATTTTCGGATATATATATTCAATGACATAAATCGTTTTATGACACAATTTTAAAGTTTTTATACAGTACATTTACAGCGCATAAGTAGTTTTTGACTTGCTGCTCAGTGTAAAAAGAACCACTGGGTCAGTGTACTTTGGGTTTCAAAGAGCTGTACTTAAACACTAACTGTCGTATGTCAGAACCTGACACCCATTTTAAAGCTTTGGGGTGGCGGGGGTCCCTCCATTTCCAACAGTCATTCTGCAAAAACGTAGACTTTTCTTGGACAGCGTGTGAAGGTTTGAAGAAGCAAGAATGTAAATTACACATCGGCACTTTCTCGATATATACATATTCTGAAGCATCTAATTATATCCACAGTGGACCGCTGCAGCGCGAGGCTTGATACGACTGCACTTAAATTATATTCCGGTTTAACAGCAGTCATAAAATGTGCCTCTCGTGCAGTTGCACGCTGAGAGGGATCCATTTTGGTCGTGCTAACCTAAAATTATTCCATCCAGAGGCCCCACTCTGCATAGAACATTTACCAAGGTCGCCCTTGTTGAGCTTTGTAATCAGATTACTTCATAGCCTCTGTGCACCAACGCGACGGCTCTCTCCTGGCTCTTCATTATTAGCATATTTTCCTACTTGAGCTGATTTGCGATTCGTGTATGCCCCAAGGAGATCGATTTTTGGCAAAGTAGCTGTGGGTGAGCGATTAAAAAAAAAAAAAATCTTTGGCTGCTCTCTTCACCAGCTGTCAGAGCACTGGAATAGACTTTGACAAAAAGTCCGGGTCCAAATGCACTAATAAAAATCTAATACGAGAGTTGCATCTGAAGCTCTTATTCTTGTTGTATTTGAAGAAAAACCTCACAGTGTGACTCGGTGTAAACTAAAAGCATAATTCTAATAAAAGTTGGATTTACCCAGCACACTTCAAGTCACACATTGAGTTTTTGCTGTCATGTGGCACAATGGGGATATGCGTCATGACGTCTTATGTAGAAAAACATACATCGAATCCGATATTTCCGCTCTAATTAGGGTTTGAACGGCTCAAGATTTTTGTTTTGTTTTTGATTCTAATGTGACAGAAGTCTAGTCAATGACGGTTAATTGATGGCATAATTATTCATCAGCACCGTACAGCGGTTCACAACATTCTTTGCGCCACAGACACGCGTCACATATAAAACGTTTCGACGGACCGGCATAGAAACAAATGAAATTCAATAATTAAAGCAGCAGCTCAACATTACGCTGAATGTCGTTTTGGAGTTTTTTCGGAGTTGTCAAACATAGGACTTGCGGCCCAGAACCAACCCGGTATGGGGTCCAACGTGGCGCCCGCAGGATTTTTGAAATATCGTCTGATTTGGCCAGCGAAACACCGTCAAGTCATTTCTTGCATTTTCTATTGCAATTGATGAGACCACTGACATTACAGACGTTCAACTGGCCATAATTGTGGAGTTACAGTGATGAGACACTGAGCGTCACTAAGGAGTTCCTTGTGTTGAGAAAGGAAAGGAGGCAGGAGGAAGGATAGAAGGAAAGAAAAGAGGTCATAAAAAAGGAAGAAGGAGAGGATCTGGGAGCAATGAAAAGATAAAAGGAAAGGAGGGACTCAAAACAGCTTGGGTCAATAAGACCCAGGAGGCTTAAATATTTGTTTATTTGGAGTTACTTTTTTTTCATAATTTTATTTTACTCATTTTGCATTTGTACAAACACCGTGACCAAGATGTAAATGATAATCAGAAGCAAGTTGCTCATGTTTTGCACTTTTGTTCATTATACGTTTTGAAAAGGGATTTATCATTAAATATCAAGATTTTCCTATTGTACTTATGTGCATAAAACCAAAAGGGAAAACGTGGACTTGTTAATTATAGCAAATTATGCTCTCATTTGACTGGTCTGGCCCGCTTGACATCTAATTAGGCAGCAAGCAGCCCCTGAACTATCATGCGTTTGACACCCCTGTTCGTGTTGCAGTGTTCCCCACTTACGCAGTTATCTGTGGTGGGGCGTAACAAATGAAGTTTGGACCCCACTTCTAGATTTTGGCGCTACCTGTCAGTTATAATTAACCAGTGTATTAGCTGTCTTTTGCGGTGCTGAGATGTCACTCACCTCTTTGTCTGCACCTGCTAATCGATACCCAATTGATACTCAAATGACTGAAGCATCAAAAGTCTCATTATATAGAGTTCCACAATAATGGTGGCCCCGAGGCCACCACGTGACTGTGTTGGGCCACGTGAAGTTCACTTTTGTTGGCCTGACCGGGCTGCCACTCATTTCTCGGATCTGACCGATTAATTGAGTGTATTTTAAACGGGACCGTCTCCGTCACCCAACACCATCACATCCTGTCACGTTGCGGCACTCTTTTCACTCTTTCCCCCTTCAACATGTGTCGGCACTTTCCCCTCCTGCTCGCTGATTAAACACTCCACCCAAGCTGTAAAAATGTTCGTCTGAAGGTCCCACAATATGAATATGCAGCGAGCCGAGGTTTCAGTTTGTTTGTTTTTTTCCCCGTAAGTTAGCAGCTCCACCCCACATGAATAACTATTTAAATGTGATGTTGGCGCCACCTGTGCTGTGGGATCCAATTTCTTGAGAGCAAGAGAGTGACAATGGGCCCAAAGCAATACTTTTAAAAGCGTGTTTTCAGAAATGTATTGTTAATGTGTTCTAATTTGATCCAGTCTATTTTCTGTCATCTTCTGATGTGTAAAAAATTAGGGGGGGCTCCAATCAGCATTTTATGCTGCCAATCCCCAAACAAATCAGTAGTGGTGCTCTGATCCATTGGCACCACTGGTAAATAAAGTTAACGATGGCTGCTTCAACATCTGATGCGTCCCCCCCCAGGTGAAGCGGACATACTCCCAGGGAACGTACCGGGCTGGGGCCATGCGGCAGGTCAGTCTGGTGGGTGCCGTTGATGAGGAGGTCGGGGATTACTTCCCCGAGTTCATCCGCATGTTGGAGGACTCTCCCTTTCTGGAGGTAGGCATTCTTTCATTCCAGTAAATTTTCCAGAGATTGTGTGGTACATTTCCACGGGAAATTAACCTGGGGAGATTTGGAAAGAGTCAGGATGAATGCCTTAAATGTAGTATATTACTGGTTTATTTCCAATCATTCCTATAAATTTATAATTTATTCCAATCATTCCTATAAAAACGTTTCACACTATTTTTGGAATTTTGCGAGCCTGAAGTGGCGACAGAATGTCTGCCACGTTTACTCACTTGATTTTTGTGTTTTCCCCGAAGCGGACTCTGCCTTGGGGAACCTTCTCCAGTCTGCGGCTGCAAAGCCCCACGGAGAGCGACGACGGCCCCATCATGTGGGTCCGACCAGGAGAGCAGATGATCCCCATGGCCGACATACCCAAGTCTCCCTTCAAAAGGAAAAGGTGTGTTCACTTGGACGGTTCCAAAAGGGTGCAGAATTTCCCTGGGAAGTTCAGCTGGTGTTTTGCAAAGTACTCCAAAGCAGAAACTTTGCATGAGAGTTTTGTGGATTTAATACATAACTGTAAAGATTTTGTTTGGTCATCAGCTGACATCCATGCAAAATAAACTGCTCTCCTTGTCCTCATGCGATGGCATAAAAGTAGGCCTAACTTAATTGATCTTCATCAAAGGCTACATTTAAGTTCCACATAAGCGCCAACCTTCATTTAAACTCCTAGTCCATCTCTGTTCATTCCCATGAAACATTTCTAACTTTGAAAAGTCCCAGAGTTTTGCAAACAGATTTGCTTGCAAGAGATCGAATCCAAGTGCTGGATGATATGAGCTTCAAATCATTTTTTTTTTTTTCAATTCCCAAAAATCTGACTTCCGGTCCTAATTCAGTTCTTTGCAGTCACATCAAAGGCACAAATCCAAAACACACGAATACTACAGTATGGACAGTAATTACTTTATTAAACCAGTCAATGTCCTTACATTGTCTCACGATTTGTTGTGCTTTTATGCACTACTTTAAATGTTTTATATTTGTTATCTTGGATCTCATGAGGTCATTTATCTGGTGTCTGGTTAACATTGTAAAGTGTTGCGTTACAGGTCCACCAACGAGATCAAGAACCTACAGTATCTGCCCAGAGCCAGCGAGCCCCGCGAGATGCTTTTCGAGGACCGGACGCGAGCCCATGCCGATCACATCGGGCAGGGCTTTGAGAGACAGACGACCGCCGCCGTGGGCGTGCTGAAGGCCGT
This sequence comes from Hippocampus guttulatus, assembly GCF_054856545.1. Taxonomy (NCBI): domain Eukaryota; kingdom Metazoa; phylum Chordata; class Actinopteri; order Syngnathiformes; family Syngnathidae; genus Hippocampus; species Hippocampus guttulatus. The sequence continues at coordinate 13,943,028 of NC_141264.1, read as the reverse complement.
ACGCTGCGGAGAAGAGTGAGTGCACATGCTTTTACACTGATTGTAAAAATAATAAAATTCATAACCACATCATTCCAACATCCTCAAAAAGAATGACATTAGAATAATAAAATATTTCTTTTATTAAAATTCTATTACAATTAAGTTAATGAAAATTATGAAATGAAACTAATTTAACGGTGTTGTGATCAGATCAAATGAAATTTAAGTTGCATTACAATTTATTTAAATTCTAATTTCATTCGATTTGTCACAAATTAAAGTTTCATTCAATTAAATTTGGATTGTTGGCTTTTGTAAATGTAAAATATTTTTTGATTAATCTTGTATGATGTTGTATTTTTAAAGTTAATACTTGTACAGGGAAGAAATGGAAACATTTTGTAAAACATAATTTCTACACATTAATGAACTTGCCCTGTAAATTCCTAACGGTGTTTGCGCTGTGCTGATGCACATTCCCAGCTGGCTTTTGTGTGTTTATGCTGAGCACGTTTGGGTTGCAGCAGCGACACACCTGCGCGCATCACCAAAGACGTGGTGTGCTTTCACGCCGCAGACTTTCCAGACGTGGTCATGAGGCTGCAGCTGGACCTCCACGAGCCGCCGCTGTCTCAGGTGCATCCGCAATATAGGCACAAATTGGCTGCTGGTTCCATCCTAACGATGCTAAAGTTGTATTTGTGATGACAACATATGAAAACCCCCAACTACATGTTCTGGCCTAGTTGTTTTCTCAATGATGATTTCACTAACTATGACGCGTCGCGTACTTCTGGGTGGCAAAAGCTCAAGTGTATGTCCCGTAAACAAATTCTTATGTCATATGACTGAGGCAGAGTGATTGAGAAAACAAGTTAGCGTGGCTAGCCTTCTTCTCTACTAGCACTGAAACGACTCATCGAATAACTCATGTTTTGATGTCAAAAAAAAGTTGAAGCAAAACCTCTACCTTGCAGCTTCACAGGGATCATTTTTTCCAGAAAAGAGTGAGGAAAAGACAGAGACAGCGTCATGTTTGGCTCATTTCACAGTTGACAAAGATGAGGTTCATTGTGCAAAATGTCTTCCGCCAACCTCATGTAGGTTTGATTCCCAATGTGTGTCTTAGAAGTGGCAATCACACTTAGAGGCAATCTTCACTGTCCTGCTAATTACGGCCTCCACTGGATTGAACAGGTTCCGCTGGATTCATTTTGATTTCATTTACTACAAGAAATTTGAAAAAATATATAAACTTTGGGGGCGGGGGGGGGGGGGCATCGCGCAGCGTAACCCTAAAGTCGTTATTGTTTTCACTTCACCTTGCTGTAGTCAATTACTTCTTAACCACCCAGAAGTACATGGTCGTATTTAAACATTACAAATTTATTGTTGATTAAATGCGTCTGAAATCAAATGAGACAAAATCGAGAGTTTTACCTCTATGGGAAGTTGAGATGCATCCCATCTCAATCTCTCAATAGTATTGCCATTTAATGGAATATTGGCTTTTTTAAATAGCATGTATACAAATAGTTGACTGTCCGCAAAACTAAACGAATGCTTTTAAGCCGGGTCCTTCCTTCACATTTGTCCTCAGCAACGATCTCTAAAACATTTCCGTGTTTTGCGTCCGCAGTGCGTCCAGTGGATCGACGACGCCAAGCTGAACCAGCTGCGCCGAGAGGGCATCCGCTATGCCCGCATCCAGCTCTACCACGACGACATCTACTTCATCCCCAGGGGAGTCATCCACCAGTTCAAAACGGTGTCGGCTGTTTGCAGCTTGGCCTGGCACATCCGACTCAAGCAGTACCACCAACACAAAGTTGTGGGGGAGGAATTGGAGAAGTGTTCTCCTCGTGACGTCACGCTGCATATCAAGGAGGAGGAGCTAGAGGAGAAGGTGATGAAACTGGAGGAGGAGCTACATTTGCCACTGCCCTGTAAGGAGGAAGAGGAGTCACGCGCGCTAATGGAGGAGGAGGTGCAAGAGGTGAGAAAGGAGGAGGCGGAACAATGTCCAGGTGAAGTTCAGCAAGAAGTAAGCGCTTCCTTGAAGCCACCGCCAATCAGGAAGGAGAACTACAGCGAGGAAGAGAGGCTCCACAAGTCCGCCAAGAAGGAGAGGGCACGATGGGAGAAGGAGGACAGGAGTAAAGAGGAGAAGGAGAGGAGTAGAGAAGAGGAGAGGAGTAAAGAGGAGAAGGAAAGGGGTAAAGAGAAAGAGAGGACTAAAGATGAGAGGGAAAGGAGTAAAGAGGAGAGGACTAAAGAGGAAAAGGAGAGGATTAAAGAGGAGAAGGAAAGGAGTAAAGAGGAGAGAAAGGACAAGAGTAAAGATCGGGACAGGAAGCATAAAGTCAAGGATAAGGAGAGGGAGAAGGTCAAGACGGATATAATGCCGATGGCGAGGAAGAAGGACAAGGAGCCTGGAGGAGGAGGTGGCGCTGTCTCAGTTTTGTCTCTCAACTCGCGGCCTGAGGAGGCGCGAGATGGCTGCAAACATAAGTCATCGCAAGGTAAGAAGGAGAAGAGCGGTCACCGGTCAGACGCTCTCACACCCAAATCCGACGCATCGGCACCCAAGTCGGACCCCAAAGCCTCGCCCATCAAGCCGGCTCCACTCAGGCGAGACGGCAAGAAAGAGGAGCCCAAGAAGCCCCCCAGGACGCTCATCACGTTTGACCTCTTTAAGCCCATGGAGGCCCACCAGACGGTGGCGCTTTCTTTTAAAACTCACCATCACCAACACGGCAGCGCCAAGCCCACAGACAACCGGACGCTGGTTCCCTTCAAAGGCACCAAAGTGAAAAGTGGGCCGCCGCTTGCAGACCCCCAAACGCAGCAGCAGCAGCACTCGGCGCTTAAGCAAACACTCAAAACTCACAAAGATTTCCTCATTTGAATGTCACCCCTTTTTTTAGTTGAGCATCACGCACGCACACACACACTCCTATACTACCCAGAAAAGGTTTGTTTTGCTTTTGGGGTGAACCTAAAATGCACTAGCACCTTAGAACCAGGTGAACTTAGTTTGACCTTCAAGCTCAATGGGTATTACACTCGTGACCATCTAAGGTCTTCCACTGCAATTCTTTTCCGTGACTCCTTCAGTCACTCTGTTGCAACCTGCTGATGCCACTTTAAGGTCAGTAGCCTCTTCATCACCTCGTCCTGAGACTGGCAGAGTCACCAAAAGGCACAAAAGTGGACATCCTCGAAAACCGTTCTGAATGTTGCCATTGAGCTCCTTGTTCCAGAGCAGCAAGTTGTGCAAAAAGTAGCAAAACTTTTCAACAGGTTTCAAATGAAGTTCTCCTGTAAAGTTAGTGCATTTTGTCCTCAACATTTCCCCCCCAAAACTCAATACGTCACAAACCTTTTGTGGCTAGTGTACGAGCAGGATGCACTCCCACATATTCAAACGGAGGAAGACGAATGTGAGCCAAGTAGCTCGCTTCAAATTTTATTTGTTCCGCGAATGTACGCCGGTATCTGTCAGTGCCTACTCACTACTTGGCATTTTTTTTAAAATAGCAGCCACTGAAGGTACAAGACTCTCTCAATTTCAAAGGAACCACACGCAAATTGCTCCACAATAATGAGCATCTACTGAATCATGTTTGCCGTTTTTAAATAGTTTTGGTTTCAAGCACTCCGCAAATGTTGATGCATTGGGTTTTTTTCAGATGGGACTTCCAAGCCAACACTGAGCTGTAAATTATTCTGTATGTACCAAAAACTGTACAGCATAAATCGATGTTATTAGCACCACATGAGGAAATGTATACAGAAATTGCATATATTTTTTTGTAAGACGAGTTTTATTTTCCATAGAACTTATTTATATCATTTAACTGTCTTGTTTTTATTTGAGGCCAACGTACATGGACAAGGTTGTTTATTTGATTTGTTTATGTTTTAAAGTGTAAATACATTTTATTTCCTAAGATAAAAGACTTGGTAGTGTGATTTATACTCTGATCGGAACCTCAATAAATGGTTCAAAAATATGGAGTTTCCTGATCAATATTTACCGTATTTGTTCTTCTCTGAACCGCTGCACAAAAATGTCTATTCTGCAGTTAAATAAACAGTGGACCGAAATGATTGATAACAAATCGCTCCAAAAGATACGAATGCAAATGTACTTCAAAGTTAAATACAACTGAACCCAATTTAACCAATACTGTACTGTTATGGATTAAAAAACAAATAGGCCAACATAACAAGCCCAGTTCAAACATTGACTTCAGTGATTCTTCTGTGTAGCACAATTTGAGAATCACTGGTTTCACAAGCTTATTGTGGTTTGCAGTGCATTCTTATCAAAAACAAGAGCACAAATGAAGCAGGACGCAAGTATATCAAGAAGAATGTGTACGCAGTAGACTGTAAAGCATGCTTCTATTCGCAATAAAAGATTTTATTTAGTCATTGCATTTTGCTCCAAAAGGCACCAGCTGTGCGCCAAAGAGTTGTTTTGCATTCAAGTGTCAGACTGAGTTTGCATTGTCTCTTATCAAGACCCTGAAAAGTCAATTCCAGCAGCCATCTGTGTCTTTTCCCACTGTCCTTGTTGTGCAATACACCAAAGAAAGAATATTCCTTGTCTTAAGAAAATTAATAGGGTGTGGGTAGTGATGCGAAACAAAAGTTGTAATGTTACAAATTAGCTTCTATAAGGGGGATTTTTTTTTAATATTTCAAGAATAAAGTTGCAATGTCAGAAGGAAAAAGGCAATTTTATGAAAACGGGGGCTGAATGGGTAAATAGAAATTCTTGTAACATGAACAAAAGCCAAAGTAGACTAATAAAACAAGAAATTGAGAGAAACAATCATTAAACCAAAACCCAGAGTATAAATGGGTGTTTTACGGATGAAGCATGTCCTACTCCCTGTAACCTGATAACGCGGTAAGATGTCCACTGTTGTAACAGCTGTCCCTGAAAGGGTTAAAGAATAAAGCTGTGACACTCCAATTGTTATGAGCGTCACAACATATGGGGGGATCATTTTGCAAAAATGTGGAAAGTTTTTTTTTACAATATAAAAGTTGTGAAAATAATTACGCTGTATCTGACAACACGTTTTATATATTGCTTCCAAGAAAATGTTACTTGGACTATAATAAATTTATAGTCCAGCTACGTCACAAGATTAAAATCATTTATGAGCATCACGATCGAATAAAACGGAAATGTGAAAGTGTTACAACAATCAAGTAGTAATGTCTGAATTGTATGGGTGGGAGATTCGAAACATATCTCGATGTACAGGGTGCGATACAATTCAAGGACGGTACATTTTAAAATGTAACGATTCAGCTTGGTTAAATCAAGACCAATTTTTCTAATTCAAATCGGTTTCCATTATAAACCAAATGAATATATTAAAATGATTGTGCAAGAGTGAAGTTGTAATTTATTTAACATGGTGGGCAAAGTCATTCATTCATTTTCCGAACCGCTTGATCCTCACTAGGGACGCGGGTGGTGCTGGAGCCTATCCCAGCCGTCTTCGGGCAGTAAGGGGGGGACACCCTGGACCGGTTGCCAGCCAATCGTAGGGCATACAGAAACAAACAACTATTCGCACTCACACCTAGGGACAATTTGGAGTGTTCAATCAGCCTGCCATGCATGTTTTTGGAATGTGGGAGGACCCGGAGAAAACCCACGCAAGCACAGAGAGAACATGCAAACTCCACACAGGAAGGCCGGAGCTGGAATTGAACCCGGTACCTTCTGCACTGTGAAGTCAACATGCTAACCACTCAACAACCGGGCCGCCGGGAAAAGTCACATTTTGCAAAATAGTTACATTACCAAGAAACATTATTTTTTGAGAGCCATGTTATGTTTGTTTGTTTTTTTACTTTCAGAAAAGTTGTAATACAATACAATAAATATATTAAAATGGATGTTACATCAAAAGAACAGAACAAAAGCATTACTTCTGTAAGAATGAAGACTTTTCCATGGAAAAACATGGAAGATGACAAGAAAATCCATTGTAATGGTACGTATGTGTTAATAATTTATAAATATGACATCACAAAATAGAACTTTAACTTTAAAATCACTAACTATACTGATCCTTTACAAGTTATGATTCAAAGGAGGCAAGTTCAGAAACCTTAAAATACATGGTTACAAAATGAGTTTTGGGGCATGCTAAGACCCCTCCCCCAACAAATGATTCATTTGTAGAACCAAATTTCAGTAAAGTTACAAGCACAGATAAAACAAACGTGCTGCCTCCTTGTTCAATTTCAGACATGGGTACCTGAATTTTTCGTGGATCCATTTTTGATAGATCTGTTCACCAAAATTCATGTTGAATGCCGTGAACGGTGTCCTGGGATTCCCCCCACCCCCCAACTTTAAAGTTGGTGCTACTGAGTGACTTTTTGGGAAGCCCCAAATCAATTCATTTCAAGGATGTGTAAAATGACTTTTTACAAAAAGCAGTCCGTTGTAAAAAAAAAGTGCGTGCAAGGAGAATGCTCAAGTTCAGTCCCTGCGTGGGCGAAAGACGCCACGTCCCAGCTCCACCAGGGCACCCCCGAGGAGAACCCAGAGGGGCACGCACACCACGCTGAGCCACACGTCCGTCAGCCTCTGCAGGCGGGAGCACAGGCTCAGGCAGAAGGCCACCTTCAGCCCCACGGCCGCCAGGTACCACAGCCGGCGGGCCGCACCAGGGTCGCCCTCGCGCTGCTCCGCATCGGCTTTACACCGACCGGCCAGTTTGAACAGCAGTAGAAGGACAAGGATGGCATCGAGCGTCCACACGGGCAGGAAGATGAGGAACCAGTTCCAGTGCACTTTGGCATCCAGCTTGAGGACCAGCATGATGAGGAAGATGAGGCTGAAGATCCACATCAGAAACACTCGCTGCACCAGGGACATCTTCATTGAGGAGCCACGGCCGTCCGCGGCCAGGGTTCAGGTATATAGGTACTTATGTGTAAAAAATAAATAAATACATAAATAAAATAAGTTCTGTTTCAACTCCTTTTTAAGTGAGAGGATATTGACAAAAAGAATGTTCACCAGTCTGAAAATGAAACATCTTGTCTTTGGGGCGTTTTCAATTGAATATAGGTTGAAGAGGAAATCTGTTTTCATTTGCGTTTTACCCAACTTCATTGGAATCGAAGTTTGTACAAGAGTAAAAGGGAGTTTTGACGTAGAACTACAGTGTTTCTTGAATATTTTATGGGTCCATCGGTCCGTCACTGACAGATGCCCAATTTTCTGACAAAACTACCTTTTATTTCTTTAAAACAACTGATGTAAAACACATACACCCTTTTTCTCAAAACTATACCACATTTATGTCTTGAGAATACTACTTTTTTTCTTGAAAATAAAGTGCATAGGAACCAGCCTTCATACAATTGACGTCCATTGAAAATCATTGGCATTTTCTTTTAACACACAAGAAATAATTTCTGGAAAACAATGAATTTGCAGGAACCCCAGGGGTCCTATTTCCCCCTCTTGATTAGATACAGTTATCGATTTTTTTTTTAAAAAACCTTGAAAAAAGTAAATTTTTCTCAAACGTGTTTTTACATTACATTACGAAAATAAACTGTTTTTTTTCTAGAAAAGTTTTAACCTGTACAATGTATCCAACTTTCCTTTAGTAAGTAACACGCCTATTTTGCCAAAGTCCGGACTTGAGTAGAAAGTATAAATATTTGTTCACCACAGATGGCTGGAAAGGAAAGTCTACTGAAGTACAGGAAAGAAGTACAGGATTTGTAATTCGTTACGTCCCAGCCGAATAGCCCGAGCCAACGCGGCGGATCCGGAAACGATTCTCATTTCTGGTCCCGACCCCATAAAGTTGCTTTATATTGGATTCGGAACTAGAAATGCACTTTTTGTTGAGACGGTTTGGCTGTCAGTCAAAAGCAAGCTAAACACAAGTGTAGCATGAAGACAAAAGCAACGCTGAGAACGTCTTACCGAACTCGGTAGGAGATTCGTCGTCACTCGGCTCTCCAAGGCGACCTCAGAACGAACGTTTATCCTCCTCAAAAGAGGCCCTTGTGTTTCCTTTTAGGGGATAAACTTGGGTTTTTTTTTTGTTTGTTTTGAGCAACTGGAGTGGCAGTTAGCTTGAAGCTACTTTGAGTAACGCGAGACTTCCGCGGACACGACGGAAAAGAGAAAGACCAGGCTGTCTTTCACAATACAGCAGTAGAACGGCAAATAAAAAAAAAGTTTTTAAAAAACATGATTTTTGTTCCCCTCCTTATAGTCTTTTTAAAAACGCATATTATGTCACCTACAGTATATATTTTCCGTTTTAAAATAGCGCTGTTTAATTCCACTTTTGATGCTGGTCTCAATTTTCTTTAAAAAGTTGAACTGCTTTTTATGAAAACATCTCTTTTTTCCTCAATAAAAACCATATATCGCCAAATTCTTCTGAATCATTTATCTCTGTTTTGTAAATAGCTCAAGTAGATCGAGTTTTCTTTTTTAAAAGCCTATGTTCTTTTTTTTAACACCAAATCGTTATTTTTAAAGCATTTTACATAATTTTTCTTTTCATAAATTATCTCCATATTTGATCTTGTTTTTACAAAGCACACATCTACAGTTTTATTTCCAAGAACGCAGAGCAAGTGTTTTTTTTCTAAGACCTTTATCTCCATTTTTCTTCATTTATAAACAGATACCTCCACTTTTACTCTTCAGCCTGAAGCTGTTTTCCCTTCTTAAAAGGAATATACAGTATATCAATTTTTGTTACATTTTGTTCTTTCTATAAAGGTTCATGTAGCATGCATCATCAGATTGTTTTTTTAAAGCATGTATTACCAATTTTAAAAATGTTATCTATTTTTTCTTTTTAGAAAAGCATATTTTTTTTCTTTAAAAAATGTTCATTCCATTTTGTAAAAAGAAAAAAAAACAGTATACATTACATGCATTTTCTCAGTTTATAAACTGGCTTATGTTGCATTTTTATTTATAAAAACAGAATTTTTTAAATATCTATTCAAAACATCAGAAAATGAGTACAGGTATTACTAAAATTAAAGCACGAGTTCACTAATTTAATAACTCGACACAACAAACAAAAAAAACAAGATGAACATGGTAACCCACATTTAAACATTTTATTCAAATCTACTTTTCCCCCATACCAGGTAAGTATAACAAATGAATAAAAAGTACAACTTCGTAGATTGTCCAAAAAAGTAAAGTACAAAAAGCTTGAGGTAAAACATTTTTTTGTTGTTGTCGCTGAAAAAGATCATTTTTAAAAAGCCCTTATTATTAAAAGATTCATTTCGTAACCACGTGACTTTTTATTTCTAGCCGCCTGAAAAAACTAGAACAACGCACTTGTATTTACAAGGTGCAAAATACAGTGTGTGAGACAACATTCAGTACAATTGTCTTTTGAAATGTAAACAATTCAAAAACCTCAACGCCTGCCTGTCTGTACAAAGCAGAAAAAAACACCACCACCATCTAAAGAGCAATTTTTTCCCTTTGGACCTCTACAAGCAGCAACATTGAAACAGCTCATTAGCCACATTAACATAAAATGCACTGACCAAATGCAAAAATAACACACGGCACATTCAGAAATGGTGCAATTGGGGAATGTGTGACGTTTCATTTTTTTCATTTTAATTAATTTTTTTGGTCTGTCTTTTTTTTTTAAATTAATGACATTAATTTTTACATTCAGCAAAAAGATGATGTGATTTTCATTGGAATCAAGCTGCTCATGATTATTATTTCGGTCAATAAATGACAGAACGGAGGTGACAATGCATGGATACCTCACATCACTTTGATGTGAACTCAATCAATGCCCGATAAAAATAATAATTTTCAAGATGATTTCATCACACAGACCAACAATGATACTACAGGTCTGCAGCTTTGACAATTATTCCTTCCCAAAAGAAATACAAGTGTAACTGAAAACTACCGGAGATATTTTCATGACACCTTGTATAGAGGCGTATGATGGAGCAAAGTCGAAGCGCTTACATTTTGAACAGAGCCAAATAAAGGCGCAGATGCAGGTTTTTGTCGGCAAACACGATGAAATGTTTCACTAGAAAACCAACTTATTTTAAAATCATATATTACCAATTTTGAGATATGGGGGTCATTTTTTTAAAAAGCACAAACATGTATAGTTGTTTCCCTTCAATTTCTCTTTCTCCTTTGTTAATTCTCTCACTACATCACAAATCTTTCCTTAAAAAGTATCTTTCTGCCTTTACAAAAAACATGCATGTTTTTCTTGTTTTAAATTTCTTGCATTTGCCTCTCCTTTCAAAAAGCATTCATCTCAATTTTGGTCTTTTTAAAAAGCATATACCTCAAAGCATATTTTCTTGTTTTGATAACGTCTGTATCTATTTTCGGTATGTGTCTCCAAATGTAGTTTTTGTGTGATTTTTTTTAAGGCAGTGTCTACATTTTTTTATTTGTTTAAAAGGCATGTACCTGTAGGTGGGATGTATATATATATTTTTTAATTTTTTTAATTTTTTTTATTCTTTTTGGGCGCAGTGGGCGACTGGTTAGCACGTCGGCCTCAATTGCAGCTCCGGCCTCCCTGTGTGGGGTTTACATGTTCTTCCCGGACCTGCGTGGGTTTTCTCCGGGTACTCAGGTTTCCTTCCACATTCCAAAAACATGCATGGCAGGCTGATTGAACACTCAAAATTGTCCCCAGGTGTGAATGTGAGCGGCAATGGTTGTTCGTCTATGTGTGCCCTGCGATTGGCTGGCGACCAGTTCAGGGTGTACCCCACTTACTGCCCGAAGACAGCTGTGATAGGCTCCAGCACACCCGCAACCTTTGTGAGGATATGCAGATTAGAAAATGGATGGATGGATATTCTTTTTGAGTGTTTTTGTTCAAGCATACATGTCCTTTCTTTTTAAAGAGTGTATATCTGAATGTTGCTTCTTTTCAAAAAGCAATTATCTCCAAAAGTTCGGCTGAGGGAAATGCAAATATTGGAGATACAAGCTTTTCAGTGGCCAGTGACCGCCCGCATCTTTATCTAGATCTGCATCAAAATGTGGTTGCATCTTTGGACCATGCTGCAGCTCTCCCGAAGGTTTTGTGGCAAATTTTGAAGGTAATGTTCTTGTACACATAGACATAACGCATAAATAAACAATCATTGCATTTTTGGTCATTTGTTAAGAGTTTAACCTCGGTGGATGTCTGAGTATTCTTTTCTTGAAATGCAGTGAACCCCCGCTCTATCGCAGTTAAGTGTTCACTGCCCTGTTTTATCGCAGTGATTTTTTTTTTCTGAATGGATTTTTACATACAGGCAAGGCTGAACTTCAAGTTGCATACTTTCAGTGTCGTACCACATTGTGCCACAACATGCCGGGCAGCACTGAGTTTTACTCGAAGACATGCAGCGTGACAAACAGCAAGAAGAAGAGGCAGAGAAGGTTCCCTACTAAGCTGAGTAATAGTCCAACAGAGCAGAGAGAATACTGTATATGCTTGCAAGTAATGCTTTGTACATTTTCCTGCTCCGAGTGTGTTAATCAGAGGTGGGCTTTCCGTCAGTCCCTCCATCACTGTTTCCATCAATTTTTCAGGCCGGCCCAGATGGGCCCTGTCCGTCCCTCGTTGGGGACAGCCAATCGGCGTTGAGAAAAACTGATGGCAGCTCACTGACGAACTGACAGGACTGACACTGTCCACCTCTGGTGTTAAAGTAGCAGTTGCTAGGTTTACGATGATTAGCGCAGCATCTATGATAATTTTATTTAGCCAATCTATAGTGTTTTGCATTAATGTTACCATTAAGATAGCGGACTTTCAGAAAATGGAATGATACGGTTCGGTTGAATGTTATGCAGTTTATATACTGTAAACAATGCTCAATTGTGTCTGGATAAATGTCAAATGAGAATGTAAAACAAAACAGCTTGAAGCTAGCACACTTGCCTTCTTATTTGGAGAACTGTGTGAGTGAGTCTTCCTTTTGTTTCCTCAAAGTGATGTTATATGATAACCTCTCATTTCTTGACAACAAGAAAGTGAGAGAAGGTGCTAAGGAATCATATCAAAATTGTGTTGTAATATGTTTAAATTGATATGTTTAAAATGTGTGGGAGGGGGTTGAAAACAGTCTTTTTTTATGGTCCCCGTATTGGGGATTTTCACATGGGAGGAGGGTCTTGAATGTATCGATAAACGGGAGTCCACTGTAGGTTTTTTTTGTTTGTTTTCAAGCCTTAAACTTTTATAACTACATTATTTTATGAAACCAGCATGACTGGATGGAGAAGAGGACAAATTCAAAGCCATGAAATGTACTGACAATGATTATCCTAAGTGTGTGTGTGTGTGTGTGTGTGTGTGTGTGTGTGTGTGTGTGTGTGTGTGTGTAAATGTCTGCGTGCAGCTACACCGTGCTCTGCCTGCTCTCGCGGCCGTAGCCAAGAGCCTCGGAGGAATGAGGTGGGAAGTCGATGAATATCCCATCCGAGTCGGAGTCCCCCGACTGGAGGACTTGTCCGATGATGGTTTCGGGGCTGGACGACTCGCTGGGTGGCGAACAGGACCCTGCCTTGCCAAGGTCAGTCACGGTGGTGGTGGCTTCGGTGCCGTGGAGAGCCCCTGACGAGTGCAGGATGGACGGGGAGGACAGAGGGAGATCTATGGAGGTAGCTCCTGTCTGCATCATGCCTGATAATCACAGTTATCATGTCATGGTGGCATCACAGCAGCCCTCGTATATTTGCGCTTAAACATTAGAATATGTACACATTTGCACATTTTTTACAACCCTCAAGTGATACAGTGACATTAAAAAGTCTGCACACAACCTATTCAAATGCCAGGTTTTGGTGATCTACAAAAATGAGACCAAGACAAAGCATTTCAATATATTTTGAACCATTAAGTTGACGTACAACCTGCACAAGTCAATTTTTTAAAATGTGAAGGGCAGCATCGTCCATTGGTTTACCCATTTGCGCATCGAGTGCGTCATCTGAATGCCCCGACATGTTGTTCATCCGTCCGCTGACTCTCCTTTTGGAAGGTATATGTCAAGCTAGTGAAGTAGTATTGGTGTCAGAGTATCGGAATTATCTTTTTGTTGTTGTCGTTATTAGTACAACATATCGACTGATACTGATACCATTATTGGTCTTGGTTGATCGAAAATGACAATTTTCGTTTTCAAAGTATGGTAATCCCCCCTGAGTCTAGCGCACCCATCCAGCTTTCTCTGCCACGCCTTCACACTTGAGTGTTACAGCTGCGGTGGTTAATAGATACAGTGCTTAATAGATAGAGTTGAGACTTTTGTGTATATACTATAGGCAATTAGAAAGCTTTTTGTTTGGAGGGGGATTTGCTCAAACTGATCAATAACAAGGCAGATGTTTTCCTCTTAAAAAGTATCTTAATATTATTATAAGTCAATGTAACATGAAATAACTCTATAATTAAATAGAGGGAGATAAAAAAAAGAACAATTTAAATATCGATACAATTTATAATGACATGCACTTACATGTAAAAAAAAAAAAACAATTGCACCAAAATACATTTTTAAGAAGTAACAGTTCTGAAACTTCAAATTAATGAACTTAAGTTAAATACAACTGAATTGTACTTAAGAAGTGTAGGCTGGCATTGAATGGCTTGATATAAATAATCTTGAAAATATTAGTATAAATTATGAACAAGTCAATATGTATCTAAAATAATAATAACCTAAGTACATTTGAGTACAGCAGTCTTGCCGGATTTTCATTCTCGTGGGTTCAGATTGGCTGCTGGTAACATCGAATTGACAAACATACCTTTGAACTGCGAGCCCACGCATAGCCTGTTGGAGGCGGAGCCGGAGAGGTCGGAACTCGCCGCCAGCTTGGCGTAGTTCAACTTCTCCTCCTCCAGGCAGGAGATCATCTCGCAGGCCGAGTGGCGGCGGATTCCTCCACTGCCCACTGAGCCGCAGTCGGCGTCGTACTCGGCCACGGGCGTCAGGAGCAACGGGATGTTGTAGCTTTTCGATCGGACCACCGGGTTCTTGGACAGATGCTCGGCAGACTTGGACCAGCCCCACTGGAAGCGCTTCTCTAAGAGAGGAACAGGGACAGGAGGTGGTGGGTTGTGAAACGCACATTTAGTTTTGTGAGAAAAAAAAAAATCTCATAATATCAGGACCTTTTTCAATCGCGTAAGAGTATGACCTTTTATTTTAAACATACTACTTTTCATTGAAAAATAACTGAATTGCTGAAAAATATCAGTTGAAAAAAACCCGTATACAGTACTTAATGTTTGTGTCTGCACCTCAATTTTCAATTCAAATTCAGTTCAACATACTTTTGGGTGAGAATCAATTCTGATTTAAATTCCAATTCATCCATTGAATTGAATTATGAAATTCTGAATTTTGCACGTCATACATTTGTGACTTTTTTTTCTCCCAAAACGTTTTAGGGAAAACTATATGTTTCTTGTACATATACTTTTTTCCCCTCAAATATATGCAAACTGGCCCAGCGTGGAACTAACAAAGGTTATCTTAATTTTTTTTTTTTTTAATCTAAACTACTCTTTCCGATACAACTTGACTATATATTACCGGTACTTTCGTTTTTTTGAATAGAAATTATTTTCAGCAACTGGTGGCGTTTTTTTTTTTTTTTTTTTAATGTACTGCAATATGCTATTTCCCTCACTGTTAACTACCGCCAATCCAAATACTGGTCTCACCCAGAACACAGCAGTGGTCCTCGATGTCATCTCCAGAGTAAAGCCCGTGAGTCCCCAAGTAGGGTGAGACCACCTTCTGGACCAGAGACTCCAGTCTCAAGTAGTCCTCATTCACACCACGTGATTCATGAACTCCCTGCAAAATGACAAAATGAATAAATATCATTACATCACACAATATTTCATTTTATGAATGGAAACTACACTTCTATTTTTTTTTGTCGCAAATAATGCACAGACACATCCCATGGGTCAAAATGAGCACCATGATAAACAATCAGAACAGCGTTACCTGGAGGATGAGCAGCATCTGCGTAACGGACGGCGGAACTCGTGCCCGTGGCCGAGACAAAGCATCCTCCAGCTTGACACTCAGGACGATGGTGCTCCTGAAGTGCAGTAGAGCCAGCTGGCGGACAGATGGCTCCTTCCCCTGCGCCCGACAACAACAACAGGGCTCATTGCAGTGGTGATTTGATATTTACTGATATTTAACTCCTTCTTGACAGTTTATTCTTCCCATTTTCTAGCACTGCTTCCAGTCCGTATTTGTGTGTTAGATTTATTGTCCCGAACATATTAAGAAAAATGTTGATTGTGATCTGCTTTTCTATGATGCATGTTTTATCGAATATTTCATGTTTTTTCTAATTGCGCAGCATGATAATGGCGGTCTTAAGAGGTGGAGGTCCCCACTGATGGCTCACGGAACAAATGCAACTACTCTGTTGAATTTGCTGGTTGTCCTCTTGTGACGATGGCCTACCTGGACTGGGTGGAAGATGGCCTGCAGCATGGACAGCACATCACAGAAGAAGAAGTCCCACGTCTCTGCCAGAGAGTCCAGTAACTTCTGACCTGCAATTTGGCAAAGCAAAAAACAAACAAAAAAAAAAAACAAATACATAAATAAAATAAAACACACTAAAGCTTGCTCCTTATTTGGACCAGATGAATTTAATGGGACATATTACGGAAAACATTACATTCTCATTGCGCGCGCATGCACACACACACACGCATATATATTAAAGTGGATTAGATCTCTTTTAGAGGAATTCATACCTTCGTAGAACCTTATTTTGTCTCTCAGGATGACCATGCCCTTTGTCAGCAACTGGTTCTGAAATGTAAAATGAGACAAAATAAAGAACGTCTGCTACCAAAATGTAACATTTACAGTGATTCCCAACCGAAAAATGATTGACTAAATGTATTGCAATTTTGTACATTTATCTATGCGCTGTGACCTATAGCGACAGGCAAAACAAATTAATGCTGTGTATCCACCTGTTGCCAATCTTACGACAGAATAATACAGTATATGTGTAGAGCTATACAGATTTCCCACCGAGTACGTTAATTTGGGAATAAACTGAGACGTGATCGTTTCATGACATAATGCCTACAGATTTATTATTTTTTTTAAGAGTTTAAGCCTGAAAGTATTGCTATTTGCTCGATTTGCCACTATTTGTACATGCTGCTGCTGTGTGTATGTGAAAAGTAGCAGTTGGATGAAGGGTTCTTCTAATGACTATGACATCTATGTTACGTTTCATTTAGCCTGTAATGCATTAAGCTTTGCAAATGATTTGGTTTAGTTGAACGTTTACTTTTTTTAAATATATAATGGTTAATTCTTTTTTGTTGTAAGAGTCTTCTTTTTATTTCCTTGAAGTGATGTCATACAAGAGTCTTCCATTGCTTGAAAATGTGTTTTTCAATTCGTTTAAATATGTTTTCACATTTTGCGGCAGGGTATGTAACATCTCCGCCGTGGTAAACTGAGGCTTCGCTGTATGTGCCTTCGCTCAGAGAAGGTTGGGAAGCACTGGTCTGAAAAGTATCATCATGCAATTGTCGCTCTGGGATTACCTGAAGGTATTCTGTGAAAAAGGAACCCAGCTCGGTCTTCAGCAGGTGCCTGGTGGAGGAGCATTGACTTAATCGGATGAATCAAGCAGCAAAATGTGTCAATCAAGTCATGTCTACAACCCACGCAAAACAAATGTTTCCTTGTCTACGCTCAGTTACAAAAACAGGACATTGCGCGTCTTGCACGTGTGTGTGCATGCATGCTTTTGCGTGTGCGCGGGTGTGTGTGTGCGTGTGTGTGGACTTTACTGTTTAGTAATGAGGGTGTGTGTGCGTTAAACAACTGGTGTGTGCAAAGATACTGACATATCTGGCGTGAACAGATAGCACATAAACAAGCGCGGTTTACACAAAATGCTCAGTCAGCACAATTTGAAGTGCAATTTTAACCACAAGGAACTGGAATTGACAAAATTCCAGAGGTGGCAATAGTACTCCATCCATCCATTTTCCGAACCGCTTGATCCTCACTAGGGTCGCGGGGGGTGCTGGAGCCTATCCCAGCTGTCTTCGGGCAGTAGGCGGGGGACACCCTGAATCGGTTGCCAGCCAATCGCAGGGCACACAGAGACGAACAACCATCCACGCTCACATTCACACCCAGGGGCAATTTAGAGCGTTCAATCAGCCTGCCATGCATGTTTTTGGAATGTGGGAGGAAACCGGAATACCCGGAGAAAACCCACGCAGGCCCGGGGAGAACATGCAAACTCCACACAGGGAGGCCGGAGCTGGAATTGAACCCGGTACCTCTGCACTGTGAAGTCGACGCGCTAACCACTGGACTACCGGGCCGCCGCAATAGTACTCCTACTCTGTAATTAAGCAGAGGTACAGCTAGTTCGTTTTTTTTAATTTATTTTACTGTCATGCCTTTGACTTATGAATTTAACTAGTTCTGTGTTCTCATATGTGAAATCACCTTTCCGCATGGACATGAATGGAAATGCCATGAATCCGTTGGAACAACTCTGCAAAAACAGCATTGCTTGTTGATTTAGCTCAAGTCTGTCACCAAAAAATAAAAAATAAAAACACTGCCATAAGTACATTTGACATATCAACCTACCGGACGCCTTCGTTGAGGATGTAAAGTTCATTGTCGGCCAAACCTTTCTTCTGGAAAACTGCGATGACGGCATTGTGGATGCTGCAAGGACAACACACAAACTACATTTTAAAAGTAGCATTTGACACGTTCACAGAAAGAATGTTTGAGTTGTGAGTTTGATTCTTGATTCAACTACTCAGGAATGCGATGAGCCCGCCAAGCCGACGTACCTGTTCCAGGTGGCGTTGGCGCCAGCCCTCTTCTGCTTCTCGCCTCTGTCCTCCGGTGAACCCTTGTCGCTCTTGGCCAACTCGCTAAGGCTGGGCGAGCTCATCAGCTTCAGCCGGTGCAGAGTCCTCATAGAGGAGAGACACCAACGAGCAAAACACACACACTCAGCAACCCGTACAGTCAAAGAAGGAAGGTCGAGAGCCAGAGACGCAGAGGAAAGGGAAGCCGGGAAGCCAGAGAGAGAATAAAAGTAGGACAGAGTGATGCGAGATGAGAAAGTAGGATGGGCGCTGCCCCGAAGTGCCCGAGGGAGGTGGAGAGAACAGAGGTACCGATGGGATTCCCAAACAATACCGGCATTGATGCCAACAAATATTTATGCGGCACACAGATGCCAGTGGAAGTGCGGGGTAAGCAGCAGAAGAGCGCCTGTCACTGTAAAGCTGGGAAGAGGAAGAAGAGTGCTCGCATGGCTCAATGATAACAAAAACAAGACGAGTAGTAAGTGGAGTCACCATAAAGGAACTCCTCCTGCTCTCTTATTACCATTGCAAGAGGGCAATTGTACAAGATAGCACAACACACAAACGAATACTGTACAGCAGGGGTGTCAAACTCATTTTTGTCACGAGCCACATTGTAGTTACGGTTTCCCTTGGAGGGCTGTTATGACTTTTGGGAAACCATATACATGTTCAATCACTTCCACATATTACATACACAGCGCACAACAAATTGATGGATAACTAGTTTTAAAATCAGAAGTCAAGAATAATGACTGTTATTGTGTGATTTACATATGACAATTTGAAATTTTTGTTCAGACTTCAAGCATCATGGAACTTGACATGCTTGATTTGCTTTCGCGGGCCACATAAAATGATGTGGCGGGCCAGATCTGGCCCCTGGGCCTTGACATTGACACCTGTGCTGTACAGTGAACTCCCGTTTACAGTGTGGGATTCCACATTTACCCACGATAGGTGAAAATCTGTGATACAGAGAGACCATACGGGGATGTTTTTTTTTTGTTTTAATTTTTAGAGATGTAAATGTTCATTAACTTTTTTTTTTAGATTATGTACTTTTGTCGGATGATCAGTGAACAAAAAGTAATTACCAACACTTCGACATAATGTGACCGAGCATGATTTTATGACTTGCACCTTGTTCGAATGAATTCATGACTTGACTTGCTTGAAATTTGATGGCGACTCGACTTCTTTTCCTCACAGTGGCTTGGGACTTGCTTGAGACGTGAAGGTTGCGACTGGAGACTTACATAGTCCCACCTCTGCATTTTTCCATCGAGTATCACATTTACGTGAAATGTCGGTTCGAGACTGGGTGAAAACGACTTGTTTTCTTGCCATCAGTGAGCTTTTAATACAAGTTTTGATGGGCTCCCTAAAGGGGAAGTCAAGTAGAAAATGTTTTGACGATAATATGTTACATGCGTTCCAACTATTCTCAACATGGTATTCTGAGTAATATTGCGTTTGTGGAATGTAAATTAAGCGGAATAATTTGCCTTGTAACTGCCACTTGCTGGCGACTGAAAATTACATCACTTCTGCTGAAGGGCTCACATAATAACCGACGTGGCGCACCGGTTTTCTGGGTTTGGTCATATGACGCTCAGGACTATCACAACAGTTTGCATAGTGTGCTGGTTCAAATGTTTGCGTCACACACACCAGGTCTCCTGTTTGAAATCATGTTTGTGGTGAAACAGTAACTTGCTCTGTTAACGAGTAAATGTTCCGACTGCTAACTATGAGCCAAAGTAGAAAAACCCATTGACCCGCCACCATCTTTTTCATCATTTTTTACATGTTTCCACCTGATGGAATACACACTCAGGACAAGTGATGCTTAACCTTGACTGGTCATCTTAAAAGCCTTTTCGTTGCGCGTTTATGTAAATTTTATAAAAATGCATATAAATAAAAATAAAAACATAAAAAAAGAACAGAAAAGAGCAATGGTATTTGGAAGAAAACTGAATATTGCAGAATGAAACAAGTTTTCATCGATATTCAAATATTCAATTACATGATTGCAGAAGCTGTGTTATGAAGTACTGTTGAATTTATCTTGGGATATGGGAGACATGGGTACAGGTTCGATAAATTAGCCGATAATATCATTATTCTTCTGTCTTTATGCTTTAATAAGGTTACTTGACTATCAGAATTTGACCCTACTTGATTCGTGATACTTTTAATAACCTACAAAACTGTGGATTAACTGCCCTGTAAATCTAAACTCAAATCATTCTTCAAAAGGGCAAAAGATGGTTTCGACTTGATGGGCACAAGAGACGGCGAGACTTAACGGCACGCGGATAAGTAGATTACCCAGAATGCTCGGCTTCAGTCACCATTAATCTAGCAAGTGAGTGATGCTCACCTCCTGATTGGATGCTCATTGCTCCCATCCAAGTCCGGGCTCGGGGGAGGCGCTGAGAAAGTGCTGAAGTTGAGCGAGAGTGGCCGGGGTGAGGAGCGGGAGGCATGCCTCCGCCTGAGGCCATCCAGCATCTCCATACAGACAAGCACAAGTGATGTTAAAAAAAATGCTGCGGGGCGGAACATTTGTTAAAAATATATATATATTTTTTTTTTTTTAAAGAAGATGTGATGTCAACAGCAAACTGTGAGACAGACACACTTGGGTAGTAAACTGAAGCATTTTCACCAAAATATTCTTAATGGCTCAAACATGGTCAGTGAGGGGCTGGCTAATTAATTAAGTTTTCTGTTGCTCAGATTAATGGCAAAGATGTTCATGGTGAAGTGACATTCACAACATCCTTAGGGCCAGGTACCCAACACACTCCCTGTATGTTGGTGGTCAGACCTCTTTATAAAAAGAAATAATCAGTGCCACTTTGTCTTCAAAGATTTGTTTGAGGTTTTCTCAAAATCCAAACAATTCTTTTTTTCCCCCAACATAGAGATAAAAGTACAAATGTTGTCGGATTGGACTCTTTCAAGTTTCCTGTCAAGCATGTTATGTTTATAAAGTGGAAACTTTCAAACACTCAAAACACTAAATGTTCCAAGAGGCTGGTCAAATTTCACATGGAAAATAATAGAAATAAAGTGAATCCAGAAAGTATTCACAGTGCTTGATTTTTTCCCCCCACATTTTAATAAAGTGCGCTCCAACCTTTGTAAACTACTTGTACCAAGTGAACCTGCCAAGTTTAATGTTGCTAATTTTTATAGCACAACTGAAGATGCTTGCTTTGCACATAACACATTCAAAATTGTAATAAAGAATTGATATAATGTAAAATTATTGAAAATCACAAATAGCCTACTTTAGCAAAAATAAAACAGCGAAGATGTGTCACGATTGCGAGGTGGTGGTGGACCACAAAGAGCAGGCAGGGGGGAGGAGCAGGTTGTACTTGATGAATTGGATTAAAACAGAAAACTAAATCCAAAACAAAGTCCCAAGAACAAAACAAATCCAAAGTAACAAACAAAACCATGGCAGAAGCTAAAAACTCAATAACAGAAACAAACCTGACAAGAAGAAACAGCAACAAACAAACAAGACAGTAGCAAAGAGCATCCAGCAACAATGACCCGACAATGAGTGGTCGGGTTGGGAGTCCTTTTAAAGCACTAATTACCTAATGACCAACAGGTGTGCAGCTGCAGGGGGAGCCCTACAGTGCCACCTGTTGGTCCCAAACCGAATCATGACAAGATGTCTGCTGGCCAGAAACTGAGCTGGACTGTTTTCTTAGGTGCAGAGCAATTACACTTTTGTCGCTCATCAAATATGTCCTGTGTGGGAGCCCTAACAGTCACACAATTCCCCCTGCATTTGGCTATTCTCATTTTGATGCCAGTTTTAACAGAAAATTTGGATCTGGCCAGTGTTAGGCATCGGTGTTTTTAAAGAGTTACCCTGGGTGTGCAGTCTTGAGCCACAGTATTTTGTCTGTTATTTCCACACTGACTGGGAGAGTTTTGCAATATTTGCTCAACTTGCACTGCCACCTAACCACACACACACACACACACACACACACACACACACGCGCGCACACACACACATGCACACGCACACACACACACACGCGCGCGCGCACACAGTATCCAAGAGTAAAAGCATGTATGTGCATGTGCAGTGTGAGGAGAAGGAGGGTATTGAGCACATTACATATCCTTGATAATATTTCCCAGCTAGAAAATATTATTTTGCCCAGCCCCAGCAGCAACACTGCTGCCTCTGCTGTCTCCGGGGAAAAAAGAGGCACGGTTGTTCTACCCGTGGACTGAAATGACTTACTAGTGAGCAAAAACAATGTACAAGTACATAAGACCTTGAGCAATGATTATCCTTGATACAAAAGACCTGCGTGAATACAAATGGATTTCAAGAAAGATGTTTGAGCATTTATTTGTCATCCTTTATAACGAGGCTACTTGTGTGTCACACGCCACCTCGTTGGGTCAATAAGTCTTAGTGGAAAAGCACAAGGGACTAGTTTACTCGTAAGGCTTGTTAAGGAATCTATTCCTTAATGTGATTTTTTTTAGCACCTCTCTGTTAGTTGGATCTGTTCAAACACTCGAAAGAAAGAACGTAGTATGCTGTTGAAGGTATTTCCTGGTTCCTGTGATTACAATCACCTTTAGTGCCCCTTGACCCCCACCACTTTTAGGAGCCCTCCTGAGGACATGTTTAACATCAAAAGAGGAACTGTTATCTCAAGTATCTGTGTTGCTGCCATCACATCAAAGCTCGTGGTGGTCTGGTCTCACCTCACCACTCCCAACTTTTTCCAGCCACACCGGGTCGGATGACTCGTTAATTTCTTTGTTTCCAGGATTTGCATGGAGGCGTAACTGGCCGCCTCTCATTATCATATTATCTCTACATATTCTCATAACTGTATTTTTTCTAGGCTTCCTGACTAAATCTGAAACTCTTCAGAGCCCGAATCGATTCGTAAACTGCAGAAAAGAAAAATAAAACCTTCGAAGGTACTGTTCATCGTCTCCAGCCTGTTTTTGGATAACCAACATCCTCATCATCCGAAATTAACGAACAACGCGGAGGAAGAGAAAGGCCAACTCTCCCCCAACA